>NC_041393.1:743112483-743122804 GCF_002162155.2 Triticum dicoccoides | reverse complement strand
AAAGTCTCCATGTGGGCCTTCCTAATCCAGGATTCAGGCTTCCCCGGGTTGTCCGAGCGTAAAATATTCTTGTGTTTCTCAAAGTACGGAGCCACCAAGCTGGAATTGGTCAGTACAGTGTGGTGTGCTTCAGTCAGAGAATGGCCGTCCATACATATCGTTGATTTCCTTCTGATCGTGCCTTTTCCACTTAGTCTCCCCTCGTGCCGCGATCGAGGAAGACCAATCGGCTTAAGGTCAGGAACAAAGTCAACACAAAACTCAATTACCTCCTCATTTCCATAGCCCTTGGCGATGCTTCCTTCTGGCCTAGCACGGTTACGAACATATTTCTTTAATACTCCCATGAACCTCTCGAAGGGGAACATATTGTGTAGAAATACAGGACCGAGAACGAAAATCTCTTCGACTAGGTGAACCAGGAGGTGCGTCATAATATTGAAGATGGATGGCGGGAACACCAACTCGAAACTGACAAGACATTGGATCACATCGTTCTGTAACCGTGGTAGAACTTCTGGATTGATTACCTTCTGAGAGATTGCATTGAGGAATGCACATAGCTTCACAATGGCTACTCGAACATTTTCCGGCAGGAGCCCCCTCAAAGCAATCGGAAGCAATTGCGTCATAATCACGTGGCAGTCATGAGACTTCAGGTTTTGGAACTTTTTCTCCGCCATGTTTATTATTCCCTTTATATTGGACGAGAATCCAGATGGGACCTTCATACTGCTCAGGCATTCAAAAAAGATGACCTTCTCTTCTTTGGTCAGAGCGTAGCTGGCACGACCTTGAAACCATTCCGGATGCCGGTCATCAGGGTCTTTCAAACGTTGCTGGTCCTGCCGTGCTTCCTTTGTATCATTTGTCTTCCCATACACGCCCAAGAAGCTTAGGAGGTTCACGCAAATATTCTTCGTAACGTGCATCACGTCGATTGCAGAGCGGACATCTAGGACTTTCCAATATTCTAGCTCCCAGAATATAGATTTCTTCTTCCACATGGCTGCGTGCCCGTCAGCTCCCTTCGGAACTGATTGTCCGCCAGGACCCTTTCCAAAGATGACTTTCAAATCCTTGACCATATCAAATACCTCAGCACCAGTGCGTTCCGCAGGCTTCGGCCGGTGATCTGTCTTGCCGTTGTAATGCTTGCCTTTCTTTCTTACTGGATGAATTTTCGGAAGAAATCGACGATGCCCAAGGTACACGTTCTTCTTACAATTTGGCAAATGTACACTTTCAGTCTCATGTAAGCAGTGCGTGCATGCATTGTATCCCTTATTTGACAGTCCCGAAAGGTTACTAAGAGCAGGCCAATCGTTGATGGTTACGAAAAGCAACGCTCGTAGGTCAAATTCCTCTTGTTTGTGCTCATCCCACACACGGACACCACCCCACAGCTGTAAAAGTTCATCAACTAATGGCCTTAGGTACACATCGATGTCGTTGCCGGGTTGCTTCGGACCTTGGATGAGCACTGGCATCATAATGAACTTCCGCTTCATGCACAACCAAGGAGGAAGGTTGTAGATGCATAGAGTCACAGGCCAGGTGCTATGGCTGGAGCTCTGCTCGCCAAAAGGATTCATGCCATCCGTACTTAGAGCAAATCTTATGTTCCTTGCGTCAGCTGCAAAATCTTTGAACCATCTGTCGATCTTTCTCCATTGCGTTCCATCTGCGGTGTGTCTCAACTCCCCGTCCGACTTACGGTCCTCTTTGTGCCATCGCAACAACTTGGCATGCTCTTTGTTCCTGAACCGACGTTTCAACCGTGGTATTATAGGAGCATACCACATCACCTTGGCGGGAACCCTCTTCCTGGGTTTCTGGCCCTCAACATCGTCACCAGGGTCATCGCCTCTGATCTTATAACGCAATGCAGTGCATACCGGGCATTCATTCAAATTCTCGTATTCACCGCGGTAGAGGATGCAGTCGTTGATGCATGCATGTATCTTCAGAACCTCTAAACCTAGAGGGCAGACAACCTTCTTTGCTTCGTACGTACTGGCGGGCAACTCGTTATCCTTTGGAAACATATTCTTCAACATTTTCAGCAAGTTTTCAAATGCCGAGTCAGCTACACCTGCCTCTGCCTTCCATTTCAGCAAATCCAGTGTGCAGCCCAGCTTTTTCAGACCATCATCGCATCCGGGGTACCGCGCCTTTCTGTGATCCTCTAACATGCGATCCAAATTCTCCCTCTCCTTTTCAGTTTCGCAGCGTCTCCGTGCATCAGCAATGGTCCGACCAAGATCATCAACGGGATCATCACGTGCCTCTTCTTCACCTTCCCCTTCACCTTCAGCATCCTCCATGAAAGTATCACCGAAATGAGCAAGATAGCTTTCATCGATGAAATCATCCCCTTCTTCATCTTCTTCCATTATAACCCCTCTTTCTCCATGCTTGGTCCAACAATTATAGCTTGGCATGAAACCGTGCCAAAGCAGATGCATGTGAACATCTCTTGAGGAAGAGTAACCCTTCTGATTCTTACAGATAACACATGGACAGATAACAAAACCCCCCTGCTTGTTCGCATTAGCCACTACGAGGAAATCTTTCAAACCCGTAGTGAACTCGCCGGAGAGTCGGTTACCGTACATCCATTGCCGATTCATCTGCATTATTATAATATAAAATATATAATTAACCATCATGCATTTGTTAAACTAACTAGCTACAAACAATATAAATTAAACAATGAACTGCACACATGCATATTTTATCAATGACACACATGCATGAAAGGTTCAAGTTGCTAACCGCGATCGAGGAGGAAAAAATAAATGAGGAACCTCAAGTGTGGCTCCAACACTTCATATCATGTTTGTTTCACCCTCTTAGGGTATTTCATCAAACACCTTGTGTGCATAAGAGGAACCAAAAGCAAACCTACACCCCCTTGTGAAGCTTGTGAAGAGAAGTGGCACCAAATGGCTAAGTGAGTGTGCTGAATTGGTATATATAGGGGAGGAGCTTTAGTCGCGGTTGGCCTGGCCAACCGCGACTAAAGGCCTTTGCGCACCTTTAGTCGCGGTTGGCCTGGCCAACCGCGACTAAAGCCCCTCACGTGCACCAGCTGGCCACCGAGCGCCCTGGGCCCAGGCCTTTGGTCGCGGTTCATCTGCCGAACCGCGACTAAAGACTTCATTAGTCGCGGTTCCTACACTTTCGCGACTAATGGGGCTGGACGGAAGCCTCTTTTTCTACCAGTGGGTCTAGCTAGCTTTGCTAACTTATCTATATAACTGCTTGGATAGTTTACAATTCCTAAGAATTGTTGTAAAACATTTTTATCACACATATTGTCCGGAAACTCTAATATTTTCTTTGCAATATGTTCTTGTAAATGTATTTTTCCTTCTCCTATTTCATGATCAAGGAAATTTATTCTTTCCTTGCAAATTTCCATCTTTTTTTTTATAATATGAGCCCATTTTGTTCTACCTTCACAAAGAGCACTTCAATATGGGATATTTGACGAGGCCAATGAGTCTACGTACATTGAAAATTGGTATGAATTGAAATGATGTTACCTCGTTACAAGGCGTACAAAGTTGCTGGAGATCATCTGGCAAGAACACACACTGTACGGGTAGCCTGCTGCAGCCTCGGGGTGGTCGATCCGCATCCCCTCTCATAGAGTAGGGCGCGCTCGGAGTAGCTGAAAATACATGCACAGAAGTACAGTTTTTTACGGTATGCTTGATGGAAGCCATACAGAGACACAGATAAACACGAAGCAATCAGGCAGCCCAAAAAGATAGAAGAAGACTTACCGCCGGCACGCACTGAACCTGTACACAGTGGTTGGACAATACGCTCGATCAGAGCACTGCAGTGAAGTAGGAGTACCCATATTTGTACTTGCAGGAAGGCACTGAACCGACGCGGCGACGCGTGTCTCGGCGGGGCGCACCACGTCTCGGCATGCAGAGCGACATGCTTGGGTCTTTGGACACGCAGGAGCCTATACGTGTATGTCCATGTCTAGTGACTCGCGCATGCATACAGCAGAAACTCTACGTCCATGCAAACAGACAGAGTCACCGAATACAATGCACCAGCAGACACGGTCAGCATCGGTAACTGCACAGTTTATGGCCAGCCTGCACAGCGCCTGTACATGCACCTGGAAGGAGTACTGGCCTGAAGCTACGGTAACCGCAGAACAAAATTTTGGCAGTGGATACCGCTATTCTCGTTCCTTCTCCTTTCCTCGGTACTGTTCGGGAGAGGCGAAAACAAAAGCAGCTCAGGCCCGGCCCGATCCCGGATCTTCGCCGCCGGCGACGCCGGTTGGAGAGGTGATGGGGGAGGTGCGCGGTGCTCTATAGTATCTAGTAGGTGTAGCTCTAGTTTTTCCGAGGAGTTTGGCCTAGTGCCGGAGATTGGCGTCATGCCGATGAGGATTTTGCTGCCGGCGCGCCCGAGCCGCGTTCGGTGGTTCCTGGAGATGCTCTTGTTGGTGGTGGCGGTTGGCTCGCTGCTGCTGGTAGTAGGCGCGCTGGAATCCTTGGAAATAAGCTCGATGTCTCCCCTGGTATGCAGGAATCCCCTTCGCTTGCTCTCGCCGACGGCAGTCACCATGGTGGTGGTCAAGTCGACAGGGACTGGTATGAAGACGGTTCTTGCGACCGGTTCCAGAGCAAATCATCGATGGTGCTTGAGCTTTGGCGCTCCCGGCGGACAGCCGGCTTGCAGCGCCGCCGCGCCACCGAATCCTCTGGCCGAAGGGCGGCCAAACCTCTTCCTCCTAGCCTTGAAGCTATATGGGAGGCAGTGCTACTCTAGATCGATGTTCATGGCTTGCTGCGGTGAAGAACTCGTCGGACCAAGTGGTGATGTCCCCGGAGCCGGCGAGTTTGGAGTCGATCGGGAGTGGCTTGGACCTGATTGCGTTCCTCTTCAGATCTTTGGGGTCCTTTCTGCATATTTCAGGGACTGCTTTGTAATTTTCAGTTTGTTGTGTGTCCTGTTGTTCTGGCTTGTACTACGGTATTGTAATATCAAATAAAGTCTGGGGTCCTTTTGGACCCTGCCCTTGTTCAAAAAAAAATTGGCAGTGAAACAAGCCGGTAAAAGTGAAGTTAGGGCATCTCTAGTCGATCTCTTGGATGCTAGAGTATAAATGATCTACTAGTAAATTTTAGTAGAGTATTTTACTCTTAAGTTTTGATCATTTTAATCCGGTCCTCTAAATTTAATGGGATATTCTTTTTATCTAATTTATTTAATTTTCTGTCATTGGATCCATTGAAAACGCGCCGGCGCCGGCAGAAGGTCCGCCACCGCCAGCGAGCACCATAGATTGGCCGATTTATATGTCGCTACTAGCGAGAGAGGACCCAATCCGGATGGTGGAGGAGTGATGTGGGGTTCTCCTAGGGTTGACGGTGGCGTGTGAAGGCCAGCGGAGGCTACAGAGGAGGCGCCAGAGTAGATGCAGAGGGAGGTGGGGTGGGTGAGGGCGAGGTAAGAGGGGATGCTTTTTCTCGGGCAGGTGGGCGGCCTAGTAAAAATAGGAGTCCAAGGTACAAAGAAGTAATTTCTTTTACTCTTCTGATAGTTATAGGACTTTGACTAGGTGCCAGTTACAGGAGTAAATCAACAAATTTACTGATTTTAGAGGATTGGCTAGAAATGCTTTCACAGTTCTTCTCTTCGGAAAAAACTGCAAGGCATAGATCAAAAGGAGACATGTGCTTTACTTAATTACACTGTCGTCCTATATCTTGGAAGGAAAGGTGTTCTTTGCTTTTGCTAAGGGCCATTCATGAATTTGCGGTTTTATCTACAATTCTGCATTACAATAGTACTATATTTCAGATGTGGTGTCCACATTGTCCCTGAGTACGCGCCAACACATTGCTGACATGATCAGAAGACGTGATACAGTGCAGTGTGCCATGCATGCACTGATACACGTCAGGCAGTTGGGAGATAACCAAAAGAGATGATCATACATGCTTGAGCTTATATTAAAACAGTTGCCGCCGTTCCCCGCGTAAAATTTTTGGTGTTAATTTTGTTAAAGACATGTAGTCGGAAATGAAGGGAAAAGGTCGATTAGACTGCGTTGGTTCATTGTGGAAGTGCGAAGAATAGAAAATATCATTTGGGCATGGTGCTCGTATGCGGCATCTCCTCCAGTAATGTGCACATCTTCACATCATATGCTTCAAAAGTTCCTTGAGAGAATTTATCAAGAAAATCATTACTGTGAGCAGCTTTCAAGATTTCAGAAAAAAAAGCATTACTCATGACATAACACAAGAATTTATCCATATTTCAGTAGTCCCTCGTCAAATAAATCCCAATCATCAGACTTAGAACCATAAATTTGGTTGTGCCATTTACATCAAATAACAAGGGGCCTTGAAGACATGACTACACATTTAGCTTAGCCTAGGAATAATGGTGAGTAGCAACAAACTCATACTTTTCGACACCCATGTAGGATGTTTCGTAGCGCTAAAGATATCACACCGTAGTCCCCAAAGAGTTGGTCACCGAAATGGTGTGGCCATTTGCGGCTGAGCTCGTGTAGGATTCGTTTCACGGTTTCTTGTGCGGGATCCGGTTCATGGTAGTTATAGTGTCGTTCACCCATCTCCGGGGGCTGCTCCGCAACAGGGTCCTTGCCAGTGTTCACGAGAGCTGGCCGTCCCTCCTCGGGCGGCATTGGCCACCCATGACGAAGCAGTTTCGCTACGGTTTAGCTTGGTAGCGATGGTGGAGCGTTTGGGCAAGGGAGAGCTTGGGCTCAAAGAAGAAGAAGAAGAGCGAGAGGGAATGGGAGCGTAAACCCTCCTTTGTATCTAGGATTCCCTTATAAAGGGGAAGAGGAGAGTGAAGCGGCGGCAGGTTAAACATGCGGTGTGGCATCAAATCACCTCCCATTCCCTCATTACAGTGTTAATGATGTGCGGAGATCGAGGGCTCGCCGTCATTCCTCATGTGGGAATCGAGGCGCACGTCCACTTGTGTTGAGACGTTGCCTGGGTGGGGCCCTTGCTCACTCTTGCACGCTACCTAGATAGTCAAGTCAAAGGTCAACAAGCGGCCTGGTTGGCCCGTGGATAAGACCGGTCTGGCTTGTAGTTCTCGCGCCAAACATCTAGCTACGCGGGACCTTCCTATGCACAGGTCGGCCATCTCCTTCAACATTTCCAAAATAGAGGTGGTCTACTTCACCTCAGAGGCAACTCGTCAGATGGAGGCCGGCTGCATGAAGACACTGTATGGGATACACTTCGTTCAAATAGCTTCAAGCTTGGTGCCCGAAGAGAATGTGCGGTTAGGAGGATCCGAGGTGCAGCCAAGCCTGTAGACCTATTTAAGGGCTACATTCGATGTCCCCGTTTAGAGCCTCTCATCATGAAGGCTTCCAGCCTGATGGGCCGGGATGAGGACCACTAAGCCAGTTCCACCCTGGGCCACATTGGGTGGCGCATGGAGAGATACGTGAAGATTTCACAAGACTTGGAGTAGAATCCAAGTATATCGAAGCCGCGGATGGCTCTATCTCCGTCGATATAGCCTACCTAGTTATGTAACTCTAAGACCACCAGTGTGTTATATAAACTGTGAGAGTCTTATGTCACAGAAAACTTTAATTAAAAATGCAATTCCATTATTCCCTATGATCTATATTACTTGTCGCTGAAATGGATGTATCTAGACGTATTTCAGTGCTAAATACAACCATTTGAGCGACAAGTAATATGGATCTGAGGAGTAATTAACTTTTAAACAAAAGTAAATATCTCGACCGAGGAGAGTAGAGTTGATAGAAAACAACTTTATAAGAAGAATTGTTTCAAAGGCACTTGGATGTCATGCAAATTTATTCATGTAATTGATCCCTGGTTATAAGGCTTTCGCATGTTCTGAAATGCTTAAGTTAGACAATGGTCTTCCTTTTGTTAACAAGGATAGGCAAATCTTCTAGTTTCTAGAGCAAAGTTTGGTAGGTGCAACACACGGATGAGAAATTGGTGAGTATCTAAAAGCATACCTGGCCCGTACCCCCTCGTATCGCTCCCTCCAGGGCAATCAGGGGGGGCACCTTAGCGCTTCAGCCGCCACCCCGTCCCTCATTCTCCTCCACCTACTCGTCCCCGGAGACGTGTGTCGGCTAAGCCCGGGAGCTACAAGTGATGGGGACGCCGGGGATCTGGGCTGTAGCCCCGTAGTCTGGAAGGAATAGCAGCGCGAGAGGTCGCCCTCGTTCTTCGTCGTTGGGGATGACGGGCCAGGTGGTGGGTCCTTGTGGCGGCACCGGTGCTTGATCCCCGGAGCAGCGGTTTTGGTCATGACGGTGGCGGCGTCCGCTTCGCTGGGGATGACGGGCCAGGTGGTGGGTCCTTGTGGCGGCACCGGTGGCGGCGGATATTGGGATCCTGCTCCTGGGGACGTAGTAGGAAGCGCGTGGCGGCCAGAGCTTCCTCCGCCATCGACGGCGCTGGATGCGGGATCGCGTGCGGCGGTTGTTGTCGTTGTATGGGCTATGACAGCGGCTAGCATGACGGTGGGTGCTCCCAGTAGTGACCAAAATCGGGGCGGCAGCCCCTCTTCATCAACGGTGGTAGACTCCGGGATCTTGTGGGCCATTCGGAGTTTGGATCTCGAGGTGGTCACGGCCTTCTGAGGCTGATGGCGGTATGGGACATCCCTTCCATCAACAATCGGATTTGATGTGGCTCGGCAAGTGACACATGTGCCTCTTTTGGAGTTGTTGGGCGGTGCCTGTCGCCGGTAGGTGAAGCCACCGGTGGATGTGCTATGGGCAGATGTTACGCATGGCATCTTATATGGAGACGTCAAGTCATGCCTGCTACCGGCAGGTAATGCACGGTGGCTCTGGCGGAGGTGTCATGTTTAACCTATTGCTGATATATCGAAGGTGGTGCGATAGTAGCGGGAAGGCAAGCGGTATGGGACGTCTTTTTCTTCTGTTGTTTCCTCCAGTAGTATCCGGCTATTGAGGTGTCGATAGATGGATAAGGGAGGATGGTGCAGACGGCTTCAACGACGAGTTTATGCACTCCGGTGGAAACACAAGATCACTGATCAGACTATGTCGGTGTGCGCCTATGTCGTGTCCTTATTGAAGGTGGTGGATTGAAGCTTGGCTTTGGGGATGAGAATCTAGAGTTCAACCTTGTGATGGACTCTCCATCACCGGCGCACGTGCGATGATTCCTTCTTGAAGGCGTAGCCTAGGGGTTGTTTATTTTTCGTTTATGTTGTCTCTTGTATCATAGGGATTAGTGGCTATCTGGGGAGGTACTGTCGCGAGGTATACGGCCTCAGTGTTTGTTTTCCGCTTTATTTTCGGGTCAATAGTGTTCAGCTGCTGAATTTTGCACTTTTAATAATATATGCCTGCATGCATCATCCTAATGCAGAGGCTGGGGGTTATCCTCCTTTAAAAAAAATGGAGAACGGAAAAACAGTATGCAAGAGCTAAACGTATTAAGAAATTATCAAAACATGCTCTCACCCCGCTTTATATGTAAAGCAACAACACCCAATTACACCACATAATGATACAAGTGGTAAGGCAGCCCTATGACACAGCAAATCCCTAAATAACCGAACACGACTACGCTGCCAAACACCTAAACACAGAACGGCCAGATTAAAACGCCACGACATGAGTTAGGGCTCCTAGCCTCCACGACAACACCCTCAGAAGGGTAACGCAAGCACCATCGCTGTCGAGCCCAAATAGGACAAGGGTTTTCACCGGAGGCTTGCCACATGGAGGAGAACCACGACGACGTATTCAAGAAGATAACGACACCCGCAGATGTCCTCACCACAAGTGCCAAAGCGCGGAGTTTTCGCTCAGCAGCTCACCCATGACACCTTGAAGCACCCAGACCAGCCACGGCGAGAGCAGGCCTCTAAATCCGGATCTGGGCAACGCTACTCCTAAGAACAGAAAGTGTGTCCGAACCATCCACCGCCACACCCGCACCATCCAAACGACCAAGAAGCGTAGCCACCACTACCGCCATGGAGCCTACCGGAAAGCCACCATCAGGGGCCGCCTCCTCGGCTTCCATGTCCCAGTTGCTTGAAAAGTGAGCACCAGGGCATGCTTACCTCAATCGATAGCTTGCATGCAGCACAAAGGTTGGAATGGTAGCTCTCTGGTGGATTTGTTCACGTCCTGGTTGCTAAAATTCTTACATAGGATTGATCTAGCTTATCTGATCATAACCTTACTACTTGTTGTGGACATATCAGTTTGGCGCTCAACGAAGATAGAAAGTAACATTAAATGGTCATGTGC
>NC_041393.1:743105907-743112042 GCF_002162155.2 Triticum dicoccoides | reverse complement strand
TATTCCATTGTAGTTGTATGTTGAAATGTGAAAACTCAAAGTCCCTTTCGGTAACTACATTGTTAAGATACTATGCAAAACTAGTTACCTGCCGATACAAATAACTTGAATGAAATAAAAGTTAATATAGAGCAGTGCTCTCTGCTTAAGCACACATTCCGTTCCATATTTCTGATGGAAAAGTGTGATCTTGCTTGTATGTAACTCCACACTACTTTATTAGTTACATTCTTCAGATACCCTGTTCTTGTGTGTCCCAGCACATTGATACCCTGTTCTTGTGTGTCCCAGCACATTGCCACGATAGAAATGGAGACACGCTAACGTCAGGCAGTTGGGAGATAAGCCGAATGATCAATAAACATGTTATTATGTAATTTTGGTGTTCCGTTTTGCAGACACCGTAACATACACGTGTTATTCTGTAATGGGGCCAGTGGTCAGGTGAAGAACGGAGATTCTAACATTAATATAGCACATACATCCTATACTGCCTCTGTACCGAAATACTTGTGGTTGGGGAACTTGTATTAGTTTCCCCATCTACAAGTATTGTGGTACAGAGGAGTAGCTCATATCAAACTCTATTTTGCTTATTCAGTGCACTGATGTGGTGTCTCGGAGCATGCTCAGACAAATTATGATGTTGACCGCGTTGCCACCGTCCATTGACCGGCAGTCCGTTCTCCCTCCAAGTCGAGAACCCTCCGGCGATGTCGTCACGGCAGTGAAGCCCTGAAAGAAGAAGACTGATTCACCATCATCTGTCACAGAGCCGGCAGGTGAAACCATAGCTACCGATGGTGAGATAGATAGATAGATAGATATGGTAGTGCTAGTATTTATGCTTACAGCGGAGCAGAGTTCGGCTGCTGCCATGAGAGATCTCTTGCCACTTTGGCATCCCTGATATTGACAAATGAAGTTTTCTCAACATAAAAAACAGTCAACAGAAAGAAGAAAGAAAAGAAAACGTTTAGGATCAGGGTATGCGTACGATGATGATCTCGTCGTCCCTGCGGAAGATCGCCGACACTTGCTCGAGAAAGTGTGAGTTCTTCGCCATTCCTGACCCGGTGTTATACATGTAGGGGATGTTCACCGCTCCCACCGGATGCCCACCACCAAACTCACCCTCCGTTCTACACAAGCAGCAAATCTGATCGAATGATGCAACAAACCTTTTTTATGTACACGATGTTACTGTGAACTGAAATTTTCCTGTCAGTTTAGTTGAGAGAACAGAGTAGTACAGGGGCAGCAGAGCATGCAAGTGGTTATTGTCGTGTGGTTTGTGCGTTGGTTATGTACGTACCTGACATCGAGGTAGCGGTGACCGGCCAGCTGCAGCTCGTAGGCGACGCGCACCGGCACCGACGGCGGTACCGCGTCCACCTCCTCCGCCCGCAACGCCGCTACCCCGGCGCCGCCGTATCTGGTGACGAAGCAACATGCGTGTAAGAGTTTGTCCGTGGATACTAGATGGATGGAGCATACAGATTACTCCTGCTCACGGTACCTGACTGAGCCGGGCATCCTTCTGGCGGCGCCCACTGAGACCGCGCTCGCCGCCGCCATGACCCGAGGATTCGCCATCGTGCGCGCGGCACTGTGCCGCAGCCTGCGGTCAAAACAGAGCGCGTAGAGCACTGTGATCGATGAGACGAATACAGCAAGGAAAAGGCCTGCCGGATTGTTTACTTACCTGTAGGAGGTGAAGGTGAGGGGCGGCCGGTGCGCGGGGAGGGAGACGCCTCGGGCAAAGGAGTACTCCGACGCCATTATCTCCTGTCCGGTCCTCGCTCTTGTTCGCTCTTGCGGACTCCGGAGCCCGGCCGGACGCTCAGTTCGAGCTAATATGTAGATGTGGTGCAGATTGAGCTCTGATTTCTTGTTGAAACGTGGTAACCTTGCACAAACACATGGCATGGGGAGGCATGACCACGGTTGGCAGCTGGGACGCCGCACCTGTCCTCGCCTCCTCCGCGTCGTTGAGCAGAGTAGGATCCCATGTACGCATGACTACGACGGACATTGAGACATACTCCCTCCGTTTCATAATCTAATGTCTATAGATTTTTTAAAAAGTCAAACTTCACAAACTTTGATCAAGTTTGTGGAGAAAAATATTTGCGTCTAGAGTGCGAAACATATATCACTAGATTCATCATAAGATGTAGTTTCACATTATATATTTTTGCTATTATAAATATAAATATTTCTCTCTACAAACTTGGTCAAAGTTTGTAAAATTTGACTTTTCAAAAAATCTATAAGCACGACTTGGAACGGAGGAAGTATCTATTACAGGGATTGGTTGTCTGCTACGTTGGTTTCGGATAAGGTGAAGATCTTCTCACCACGTCTCACTTCTCATCTCATCACATGTATATGGGACAACGATCACGTGCTAGCCTGTCTGGGCTCTTGCATGCACTCGAAGGTGACGCGCGTCTTGCCTCGCTGTTCCTCGGTCGCGAGTTAAGTTATTTTCTGAACAAGTACAAACGCATGCACTCATGCATACGTATATATACTTATCTCTATAAACGCACAGACGTACACCCTATCATTATGAGCACCTTCGAAAACTGAGCCGATACATCATGTTGAGATTGATGAAGTTGCTACAGACGCCTTCATCTCGTCCCATTAAATGCACATCGCCGAATGGGTTGAAATAAATCCAGAAAATGCGAGCACCAGTGTCGGTCTTGAATCATGGTGGGCTGGGGATACCACTACCCTTCTAACCATCCAATCACAAGTTTTTTTTATAATTATCCTCTCCTTTATTCATTCATAAGGATTGTAGCATCGCTTACAATAAGAGGACGAGGAGGTGTTCATCCATATATTTGGAGAAGAAAATCTAGCTATCCTAGCCAATTCATGAGCTACTTGATTTCTTTCTTTATTACAATGATCATAAATGACATGTGTAAAATCAAGCGACATAAAATAACAAGCACGCCCTGGCTTGATCGCTGTCACGCTGGCCCCGGCACCAGCGTTGATATTACATGGCAAAACTATCGCACGGGCGAACCTTCCTGTTGCGGCTTCGAGGAGGCACGTCTCAAGGACCCAATTTTGTTCGCCACACCGGGAGCATGTTGACATTAATGTGAGTATCTTCCACGCTGAAAGAGAGTGTTGAATTACGTTGATATCCATGTGAGCCCCTTCCAATTTGTTGACGTCCCCGGAACCTGTGCGCGAGAGCATGCAGAGGCTTGGTGGCACTGGCGGATGTACAGGGTGGCCGGCCCACCCTGGGATTTTGAATGTGCTTATATACCTATATCTATAGTTGGGCCAGAGAGGAAAAAACGACCCAGTAACTTATCCAGGGACGAACGCATGACGGCCTGTCCGAGCATGAGCAGAACCCTCGTCTCGCCCGGTCGCCCCCTCGCACAGCAACTCCTCATGCGGCTCCGCCCGACCCTGACACCTGGCCTGCCAGCCGTCGCGGCGTTGCCGGTCGCCGGCAGGAGCCCGCAGTTCAGCCGTCCAGGAGGCTCTCGCCTCCCCTTCCCGGCTTCCCGCCCGGCCTCCCACCCGGTCCAGCCACGCCCCTGCCTTGCGGGCGGCTGCGCTCCTACGGACTGCGGTCCCGGCGTCCCGCCTCCCCTTTCTGGCGCCCCGCTAGCCCGGCCACCCACCTTCAAAACCCACCACGGCGGCAAACCCCTGATCGATTTAAGGTACCCAAATGCCTCAATTTCAGACTCAGGGTTTGCTTTTTTTGCCCCAATTTCATGTACATGAACTGATGAACACATACATAATTTTGCACAAGTAGTTTCGTTAAATCAGTCTATATTCAGAAATGATGTGAAATTATAGCTTTTTTCGAGCAAAAGAGAGGCTTTCTCTCTCCGATTTCACATTAAAAAAACCAGTTCTAGTAAGTGAAATCATAGCTTGCTTGAATGAAGCCACAAAGGCTTGAATTTTGCCTCAATTATTTCATTATAGTTGTCTTGAATGAAGCCAACTATCATTTCTTCCTCAGTTACTTTCATTTTTGCACATAATGCCTCAATTTACTTGTGTATTGTGTCTTGATAGAGAGCCAATTATTTCATTACAGAAGCACGGAATATGTCGAATGTGGTCGAAGAGCAAATCGGAGAACTTTTGTATATGCCTATTGTGATTGAAGAGCAAACTCATGAACCAACAGTGTCTATGCCGAATGTTACCATAGAGCAACCGAAGAGCATTTTCTGCCATGAGTTAGTCAAGATCAAGTTGAGAAAATAAGATGGGTGATAGTCTTTTGGTTGATTGCCTAATCACATGCATTGAGAGGCATGATTTTCTCCGAGGTGAACGAAGATGATATAATTGATACCTTCATGGCAATGCAAAAGCGCAAGCAAACATAGTCTTTTTGAACTTCTCAAGGTATGTAGTATTTACTATTGTAGGCTTCTTTATGCAAAATTAAAATTTAATTGAGAATTTTAGTGTGTTCATCAGAACATATTGATATATTTCTTTATGATATTGATAATTAGTTAGAACGTTCACATATCATATTATTTATCAAAAAAATTGGGGTGGACCACCCTGGTGTCAAATGCTAGCTCCGCCACTGCTTGGTGGTTCATCCTCACGATGGGAAACCTAATCATATATTCCAGATGTTGCTAGTACCGCTTCCATTCCAAAATTCTTGTCTTAGATTTGTCCAAATACGGATGTATCAAGTCATGTTTTAGTATTAGATACATCCGTATCTGGGCAACTCTAAGACAAGAATTATAATTCTTCACGTACTTGTGCTTTTAATGTTGAATATTTTACAATCAGGCAACACAATCCTATCAACTTGATAAGGTAAATGTCGTTATGTATGTTTCTAAGGTTTCATTTATCATTACAAGCACGATTTATGTTAATTTTCTACTTTTTGTTCTACATGGTTTATCAAAACATTTATAATAACAAGCACGTGTTTTATAAAAAAACATTGCACGGAACCAACAAGAAACGAATCTACTAGTAAATTTCCATCAACCAAGATTACATTGAGTAAAGAAAAATCACGTCATGGGTCTTAAATTTATTTCTTTAGAGTTTTCTGTATGCAAAAAGTTTCACGGTTGTTTCAATGAGAATTTATTGCTCTTCCATATATAGAAATAGATAGACTATAAGTAAATGATAGTGTCTCTGATGTCAATGAGCCCAAAGGGATGGAGGGGCATATACTAGCCGCAAGCGCTCCTGGATCTCAGCCACCCTCTTTAACTCGCCCGGCGATGGCTCGAAGCCCTCTAGGATGAACCCGGAGCAAATGACATTGAACTCCTCCTCGGTGAGGTCGGTGAACCCGTTGATGCCCTGGTGGTTAGTGTCGACCCCTATGGCGTAGCCGGCGTTGTTCCAATCGACTTGACGGAGGGCGTCCTTGAATATGGCGTACCGGTGCTCCTCATGGTCGATGGAGCGGTAGATCTTTTCGTTCATGGCCTTCCACTCCACGAAGATCTGCCGGGTCTCCTCCTCGCTCCTCTCCCTGTCCCATGACCAGGCGGAGTAGCCGTCCTCGTGCCACCCCTGGTCGATGTCGCGGAGGCGGTGCTTGAACATGCTGTACGCGCGCTCCTCCTCGGCGACAGAGCTGTAGGTCTTGCCGAGCTCGGCCTTCCACTCCAGGAAGATCCGCCGCGTCTGCTCCTCGCTCCTCTCCTTGTGCACACGGTCGGATGTGTTGCTCGTGGCCGCCGCCGCCGCCGCCAGCAGCGACACCAGCAGCAGCAACGCGATGGTCCTCATCACGACGGGAAATTTAGGTCGGGGAGTATACGCAGGTAGATGAGATGTGTGGAAGGGCAATGGTCTCGGTTGGTCGAACTCTGGTCGAAACGCTCGCGGTGATCAATCTAAGTTTGGATTGTGCTGTATCTTTAAAGGCTCGCGAAGGGACGTACGTAGCTACTACAAGAGACGAGACCTACACGAATCGCATTAAGATCGACTCGTGTCCGGATCACCCACGATGGATGGATGGATTTGTTGGAGTCGATCGATCTCGGCCAATACAACCAGCCGGTGATGTGATGTGGGGGAACACCGATCCCAGCCGGTGATGTGATGTGATGTACCTGCCGCGCGTAC
>NC_041393.1:743103743-743105663 GCF_002162155.2 Triticum dicoccoides | reverse complement strand
TTTTTACCACAGTGAAACATTTTTGCGTCTCGTGCATGCGTGCTATTGCAATTGCACGGTTTTTTTAGGGGAATTGCAATTGCACGTTACCATACTACTACTACGAGAGTCCGTAATCACTTTTTCTTACCCCTAAAAAAACGCCCTTTTTCTTGAGAAAGAGAGAAAAAAAACCCTCCGTAATCATTGCGTACGTGCGCGCGAGACGACTCGGAATTATTAATAATAAATAAAAACAAAAAAACATAAAACAGAAACTGCATGTGCACGTTCACTGGAGCCGCGCCGCGTTTTCTTAACACACTAGAGACGCAATCGCTGCGGATCTATATATAGACCTAATTTACAGTGTGAATTCACTCATTTCACTCCATTATTGAAATATCTAAAAAAAACTTACATTTAGGAACGGCGGGTGAGCATACCTCGCAACCACCAACCAATAGTTTGTTTCGTTGGCGAACCAACTTGTGGTTGAGTGGTTTGAGGCACTGTGGTATCCTAGCCCATCAGGGTTCAAATCCCGATGCTTGCATATTTCTGGATTTATTTTAGGGTTTCCGGTGATGCACATTCAGTGGGAGAAGACGTTCCCGTCGATGACGGGGTGCCTACGGTGACTTCGTAAATTTTCAAGATGATATGCCGCCTCAGTCTTTCGGAGGTGCACATAGGGGTAGGGTGTGCATTCATAGGGGTGATTGTATGCGCGTGTATATGTGCGCCTACGTCTGTACTGTCTTCAAAAAGAAAGTCTGTTTCTTTGCTTGTTTGCCGGGAAAAGGCGTTCCTATAAGAAAAAAAAAGAATAATCTGGCTTAAAAGATTAAACCCCACAAGAAGCAACCAATCCCGGACCAACCCGTCTCGGTACCAACCGGCCGATGGCTTCGTTTCTCTCTGACTAAGTATTCCTACTACCAGTTGAGTTGACGACATCATGTCGCGACGCATCAACCTTTCTAGTAGTAGCTAATTAGTAATCGTATCAACGCGCCATAAAAATTGCAACGACTCGATAAACCTGGGTTAAAAGCAAATACGACCATCGCCAGCCGGTCGGCAATAACACGACGATGCCTGCGCGCTGCTAGTTGACCAAACCAAACACCGGCCGGTCGATGATCACGCAACGATGATGTCTCCTCCGCTGCTAGTTGATGCACGTCAAGTGGCGCTTTCTTCCACACATGGACGACGAACAATTATTATGTGATTATTTTTCTTCAATGTCATCCGAAAACATCTCGAAAAAATTTCCGGCTGCGAAACCGCCAGAAATTCCGGGCCGCTCACCCCAAATCTAATGAATCAATCAAGGGGTGTTCCAAATTTCAAAATGAAAAGTGAAAAAACTCAACCCAGCCCAGCCCACTCTTGATCCATTCCATTCCTCCGCCGCCGCCGCACTCACCTCAACTGCCGGCAACCCACTCCACAGCAGTCCCAACCTGCGACCTCCGCTCTCTCCTCTCCTCTCCTCCACAGCCGGCGGCCCCATCGCCTCCCCTTCTCTCCCTTGGCGCAGATCCAGCAGGAGGCGGCGGCGGCGGCCAGATCCGCAGCGGGGCTTCTAGATCCACGGCGCCGTCGTGCTGGGCACGGCAGCGATGATCGGCTCCTCTTCTCCACAACCACGCGCAGGGATAGGAGGTAGAGGATTGACCCACTTTTTCTCGGGATGGGATGTCGCCATGGAGCGAGCTCCGACCCCACCGCCGCCGCCATGGACCGGCCCTTTCAAGGTCTCCTTCCTCTCTCTCGTCTCGGGTTCCTAGGTTCGGTTCCTTTATTGATGCGTATACACGGCCTTGGCGCAGATCGAGCAGCCAGGCGGCGGCTTCTAGATCCGCGTCGCCGTCATGTTGGGCCGCGACCCGCGCCTCATCTCCACAACCACACGCAGGGAGAGGAGGAGGG
>NC_041393.1:743090086-743103346 GCF_002162155.2 Triticum dicoccoides | reverse complement strand
CTCGGGATGGGATGTCGCCATGGAGCTCCGCCGCCATGGGCCGACCATATCAAGGTCTCCTCCCTCTCGTTTTGATTCAGTAGGCTCGGTTCCTTGATTGATGCATGCGTATACACGCACAAGTAAAGTTAGGTCTTTTGCCTCTTGATGATGAACATCTCCTGCCTGTTTGTTTCACCACGCCCACTACTGCTGCGTGCCTAGCTTTGTTGCCAGGAATGCCTCTCAGGTCCATCGTTGCCTCAATTTTTTTTCTTTTCTTTTCTTTTTGCTAAAGCCATGTCACCTGATTTACAGTGAATTTCATCCATCAGTCAATAGAAAAACCAATACGAGATGATGATATTCTTGTCTCTCACCAATTACTCCCATCATCAATCAATAAAAGAAAGAATATGATATGATATTCAAGTCTTTGATGCATGTGGAGTCGATCGATAGCCACGACCTTCTGTTCATCATACACTAGTTTCATTTTGGGGTTCAAGTGCACAACTGAACTGTTGTAGCTTCAAACAAATCAATTTCAGCCCTGATTTGCGGTTAGTAGGCTTCTTTCCCCGACGATGCCGTTTCCTCACGCGCACATGCGACAGTTCACAATATTTGTCCATGTTCCTTTGGATTTGGCAGACATGGTTCCCTAGTGATGCGGTTTCCTCGTGCCTGCAGGTGCACGATAGAGACATAGTGTGCTATGCACGGGGGATTCTTCTTCCGCTCCGACACCCCTCCGGGTGGCCCCTATTCTTGTAAGCACCAAACTCTGATATATGCGATGATGGCTACATGTACTCATCATTTGTAGCTAGCTATATGTGGTCCAAAGATTTTAGCAGTCTAACTGGTTTTAGTAGTACCATCTTTCATTTATTTTAACCACTGCCCACTGCCACTTTGTACAATATGATATGATAATCTGATTTGTTGCTGGGTTCTTGTACGTGCGCGCGCAGGTACCATGCCTTGTTGATGAGCAGTTCTCTCCCTGTGCCATGGCAGCGACTTCACTGTGCAACAACCACATCTTTTTCTACCGTGGTTCAGGTAACTCCTCTACCCCATGCTATTGTTCACTTGGCCGCGAGTGAGATTTGTCATACATATGCTCCAGGTTCAATCTTTGGTACAAATGAAATGCTGAAGGTTGTTACTACAGCAGTGCAATCCATTCACAACTATTTGAGAGATGCATGCTAGGGCCACCCTTATATTGGATTTGGCCCTCAAACATATGTAAACTACCTTCCTTGCCTCTTTTTAAAAAATAACAAGTATCTACAGAAACAATTAAAGTATAGCTTGCGAGCCATGGGGGTGACTCTGGTGATTTCGTGTTTGCATCTCTGCTGCTGCTGGTGGTGGTGGTGGTGGTGTTTGCAACTATGAATGTTAAATTTCATATGGCTTCAATTTCACCATGCAACCTGCATGTTGTTTCTTGGAAATTAAGATGCATCATTTTCCAGTATGGCTTCAATTTCACACAATTAGTTGTGACTCTCTGTGATGACTCTCCTAACATATACTGTTTAAATCTCACATCCATGTGTGATGCGTGTTTAAGTTTGTTAGCTATAAATAAAAGGAGAGAAAAGGCGAGAAAGATCGCCCAGGTTTGAGCGGCGCAAAGCACTTGTACCCCGAACTCGTATAAAAGAATAGTAGTAAATTCCTAAAACACTTTCACGGTTGTTCCGCTTACTATGCATAACAAGTTCACTACTAATATACACTTTGCCTCTTGTCACACTGCTAGCAATTCAATTATGGGAGATACGAATTTACTTTTTCTTCTTTGACAAGCAAGGTGGGCGATGGTAGGCTCGGCCTCAGTGTCTTCTGTTGGATGAAGCAGCTGCATGTTCGGCATCGTCGACAAACACAGCCACTATGAGCTCCTCTCCTTCTTTCTCTCTTCAATCTGAAAAGAACTTACCAATGCTCAAAATAGGCTATTAAGTTGAACAATCAAAGAGGGGCTGCTGCTCATGTGTTCACTTTATAGTTCCAAAGTTTCGGATTGAACTGAGTGGTTTCCTTTGCTTGTCAGTTGCCTACTGTAGCACAAGTTATGTGTTAGCAGAGGTTTCTTTTCCTGGCTATGCAACGTCCAACTTCTATATGGGTCTATAAGTCCGTATCAAATCCGGATTGTATCTACTTGCAAATGTAGACCCTTATTTTTGGGTTTAATAAAAACCTGCTTGCATGTTGTGGATATCAACCATGGTTGAACCTGGAAATGGCTGATTTGCTATCTTTTCCTTTTTCAACACTACACTAGTCACTGTCGCTGCTGCCGCTGCAGAAGTGTCAAACTCCGTATGCGGGTTGATCTGGATGTTGGGCACTGTCTCCTTTGAAAACTTGATTATGTAAAATTTTGGTTGACTCTGTTTTGAAAACTTGGCAATAGTTGCAAGTTAATTGTAATATGACAGCTTAGCACGTTTGGTATGTGCTATTCTGTTCTCCAATCTTGCATCGTCTGCTGATCATTGATCAAGTAGTAATTCTGGCTAGATGGATTTGTAACAGCTCAATCCTGTAGCTCCAGCTTGCTGTGTACAGGTTTCCAAGTGTAGTTTTCCTTGGCTCTGGGAGCTGTTGCTGCAAAATTGATTTTGTTTTTGTTTTTGTGGGATACTGAATCTATATAACTACTGCAATATTAGTAGCATTAAGATATTGAATCTGTCTGCATAATATAAACGCCTTTATATTTTTCTTGTGTGTGCTCATGTTTTGCAAGTCTGCTGTGAACTATTTTTTGGCAAAAATCCTGTGATGCTGGTTTCCTCCATGGGAATGGTTTGCCTTGATGAATTTTCGCTTGTGTGTCTAATGGCCAGGTTAAGAATTTTGCTGTAGAAGTTTGTATTGACCATTCTGGTCCAGACTTCATCGGGTGACATTTACGCAATATTTTGGTCCCCTTATTTTAGACACAGTGCTGCTCTTTGGTACCAAATAATGTTTCCGTCAAAAACAAGCGAACTGTATCACTCTCCAGGAAAGAAATAGTATCACTCTAGACAGATTATGTGTCCAATCAAAGAGAACACGTATAATATTGCTTCGAAACATGCTTCTTATTAAGGCTGATTTTGTAACTTGAACTATCAAAGTTACTGCCTTTTCCAACATACTCTCCCTAAAACATGGGCGGCAAAAATGGGCGGGTGGCACTTCTTACGGACCATACATGAAAGCAGGTGCTACCCCCCCAAAACAAAGATGCAAGCGGCGGCAAGCTGCCGCTAAGCCCTTTTTGCGCGCTTTCCTGTAGTTTTACCTTAAATTTTGACAAGTGTGGAATGGTCATGGAAATTTGTTCGTGCCCACACCATTCTTAGACCCTAGGCTCCGTTTTGAGACAATCGCGGGCGTAGTCGATTTTTCGCGTTTTCTGGCGCGCCAATCTCGTTAGCATTCAAGAGCGGCCCAAGATATGCCAACCAGGCTAGGAGAGCAAGCTAGTATGATCACGTCAGCATCGGCTCCCCGGAAGATTTGAAACGGACGAGGAATGGCCTCGGTCGGAGCTCGTTTGCTCAAGTCGCAGAGTCCTCCCGAGGCTATGCATGTTTCAACCGGGACCGGGGTTACGACCACATGCGTTGAACCTGAGCCATACGATGTCGAAATAGTGCTTGCTTTTCATAGTTGTAAATATTCAGAAATGGACGAATGACCTCGAGATCAGAAAGTGAAAGACGTAAATGATGAAAACAAGTTAAATATCCATGGACAATCTATGAATAATTAAACGGTCCATCTAAGTTTTATAATTACTTCAATAATAATCTAGAGGTCAGTGTATTCGAACATGATATATGCTGTGATGGATCGCACCGACTTTTTTGTGCATCCCGTAGATATTCCCTAGCTTGGTTATGGCGGTGCCAAACTGAAACGATGTTGCAATCATATATGCTTGGCCTAGATCGAACTTCTCGGAGACCTAGAGGAAACAGTCGAGGGAGATGTCGAACCATGAAGAAAACCACTTGTGCACTAGCTGGAGGAGATCAAGCATTACTTCCATCGACCGTTGACATAAGCCATGACGGACCAATCAAGGTGCAGGACACGCGGTGGGCGTCGTGCAGGGGAGGACGACGTGACCATGGAGGCGGCTGCGGTTGGCCTGGAAGTGCCATAGCATGGCGTGATAGTTTGCGGCAGGGGTCACTATAGAAATGGTCCTAGACGACAGCATGTCTGTAGGAGAGGTGCACAATTTTCTCATTTATATAATGGATATGTAAATGTGCTTAAATTGTCTAATTTTAGGAGGAGACGTACGGTAATGCATCCTTCCAGTGCACGGTGTTCTTCTTAGCGTGCAACCATGCAGAGTGCAAAAAAGTGTGGAGATGTGAGCTATGCTACAATTCTGTACCTAGCCAACTCTGAATACAACGTGCTTTCAATTGTGTAAATATAGAAATGGATGACCAAATAGAATATTCATTGATATCCTGCGAATAATCTCCCAATGTAAATAAACAGTCTAACATCTAGCGCTATATATTTTGGGAGCAACGATGATGGTCAGTTATGCTAGGGGGTGTTCAAACAAGATAAGTGCATACCAGTTGTTTCACGGTACACATACGTATTCCCAAAAAGGCCATAGCTTTTTTTTTTTGAAGGGTACTAGGGATTTATTCAATGATCATAGTTTCAGGAATACATGCAATCTCTGTGGTCATCCCTAGCCAAATATGGCGCCCGAAACGAGAGAGACGAAGCAGCCTTAACTAAAGAGTGTGCTTCAAAGTTGCACTCTCTAGGCTCAAATAAAAAAAACTACACTATCAAACTCCATTGTTCTGTCCTTAATCTCAGTCGGGATAAGAGCATATGACGAGGCTGCACCCTTCTTTAAATTGGAGATTACTTCTTGACAGTCCGACGCGATCACAATACGTCTTAGGTTCAGATCTTTAGCGAGAGAGGGCTTCATTGCATGCATGGGCTTCCAAACAAGCCGGATCATTAAGACCTGCAAAGACAACTGCCAAAGACCCCAAATAGCGTCCCTCACTATCCCTGTAAATAGCAGCTCAAGCACCAACGACCCCCTGCCGTGACATCCCGCCATCGACGTTGATCTTAACCACATTACCTTCCGGTGCAATCCACCTCTTGGCTCTTTGGTTTAAGTCTAGCCATGCATGGCATGGGCCGTCTATCCACCCGCTCACTACAATTTACCAGCCCAGCAACCTGACCACTGAGTTACCAAACAGTTCTCACAAGTTTAGTCCCACGCCGCCAATCTAGGAAGCTAGAGACCAGCATATATAAGGTAGTCCTCGTGTTGTACTCTAGAATACTAGAAACACATGGGTTGCTACACAAGCATAGCGCGTGCGCTCGCATGAAATATACTCTTGAACAACATACTTTACTTTGTTTGCCCATGCTAATTGATATGCTTTGTCACTATTGTTGAGCTCATCAACAGTAGTTGATGTTGATGTCAATTACTCCTTGTCTGTGTGTTGTCTCCAACCATGGCCTTTTCAACGTCATGAGTTCTTTAGTGAGGGTCATATGTTGCAGTCTTTCTTGTTTGGAGGAAATATAGATTGAAATTACTATGATTTATGCATGTTTTTCTTCTAGTTGAATTTCCTAGAAATAATTGTACATCCCGAAAGATTTATGCATCGATCTTAACTGTGATGGCCTCTTTTGATTCCGTCCAGATTCCCAATGGCCTCGGTTCTTTCTATGGCAACATCCAGCTGATCCTCTGCTTCTGCTACTGCACGTAGACCCCCCAAGGAGAAGACACGATCCACCAATACCACCATCCGTTGTATTATATCGGTCACCGTCAAGAGATAAGCTTTGGTTCGCAGCAGAAGCAAGCCTGCGGTCGCCAAGTGATCTAATCTGGCCGGCGGCCCAGATTTTAGCCCTAAACATTTTAGCTTGTTAAATTCCAGATGAGGCTTCAACAAATGTGGTGCTAGTCTTTGTTATCTAGTCTTGAGTGTGCGCCATTAGTTTTGTGAATCACAGTATAATATATGCAGCTGAGTTGTCAAGATAATTACACCACATGTATCGCGGACTCTCTCAAATCCATCTTACATGCTAGTATGATGGCTTTGGTAATTACTCTGGGTGGCTTTGTTAATTAAATTATAGACCATAGACCATGGTCGTTTTGGTGTTGGAAAAACTCTTCCTATCTACACCCTCATGGCAATTGAACTGCACCTTCATAGTGACTGAACCTTTCCAATGGTTAGCTTCTGGTCAAAACTATCACCTTGCATGGTAATGAGCATCATGTCCGAGCAGACAGCTGGTCAAGAAATTAACACCCAACCAACCCCTGTCAAGCATTTTGGATTGTGAACAGCGCATCTCAAACCCATCCCATATGTGGGTTGGATATGAGGCGGACTGGACACGACCACCACGTCGGACCAGCTCACTAGCCCATGCTGGCCCACTGTATACCAACAAAAAACCCACCCCATCCTCTCTTGGACCCATGCTGGCCCACCGTATACCAACAAAACCTCACCCCATCCTCTCTTGGACCCAAACTAGCTCTAGCTCACACTCTTGCCCTCTCCGCTCCTACTTCACCGCCATCCATTCCCCTCCACATCTTTGTGCCACCATTGCCGGATACGGTAGCCAATCAGGTAGCACGGCGGACTATGTCAACTAGGACACACTGCTAAGGGAGGATTGGAGCAACACTTCGAACCACTAGGAGCTCGCTCTCCGCAGTTCGTGGATGAGATGGGTGGGAGCTCGAGCTTCGATCGTCCCTGGACGCATGACAAGGCAGCTCGCCCTCCACGAGGTTTGATTATATCTGTCAGAGGGATGTGAAGAATGCAAACGAGGATCAACAATCTGAGTGACCAAATCCCTGTGTCATCCGTACATATATAATAGAAGAAGTGGTAGTCCATTAATTAACGACTCTTTTTTGAGCCGGAATCAAACATACCATTACTGAACCTGCCCAGTGATGTGTCCGAGAACGCGAGCTGATGAAAGGCGTTTCAAAATAAATAAATCAAAAGGGCCCATTCAATGCATTTCAAAATCCCAATGACATTAAAATGTGCCCGTCTAATAAATGACAGTATCACATCCCTTTGCTTATCCCGGCCAGGCACTACTAGAACCCTTTCGAACGATCCATGTATGTTTGTCTTGTGTCCCCTGGAAACTAGATTGTTTCCCTTATAATAATGTACCATGCATGATAAACATGGTGGCAAAGGTGGGTAATACGAGGGTATCAATGGTACTGAAGTAGAAATAATCAAACAAATATCGCCTGAAATTATAGGCGCTATCTTTTTTTCCATTAATGTTAATCGCTTTCAAGACCGCCCCGATGAATGGATGGAGTCTGCGACCATCCATGGGCCATGTTCGTCTCGCATATGAGCGATTCATTGGCGGCTTCAATGGATGGACAAAGTTTTGGCTTTCAGCATGGTGCATTTCTGGAAATCAAATAGGACCATTCAGTGTGGTTGCCCTACCTTGGACGAACGACGCACGACAATGGTTGAAGCATGTGAGCTACGACGGTGGATGATGATGCTTTGAGCAACACACGATCAGCAGTCGCTAGCCGACAATGTGATGAGTCGGCGACGATTGACGTGAGCCAACGGGAAGGTCGATGGTGCGGCGGCGCGCTACAATATTGCGTGCGCAGGAATTGATTGAGACGTGTGAAATCTGACCCACCCAACATATCTTCCTTAGCTCTACTACTGCCAGGGTGGTAAAGGTGCCGAAATATAAATGATCAAACAAACACGACATGAAATTATAGGTTCTATCTTTTTTCGTTAATGGAAAGCGCTGTTTGGACCGCCTGACTTATGGATGGAGTCCTCGACCACCTAGTGGCCGTGGCCATCTAGCATATGAGCGATTCTTTAACCACTTGAATTGGGGGATGGGGTCTCGTGCTATCCCATGCCGTTCCTCTGTTAAGCACATCGATTATGAAAATTCAGTAGGACCATTCAGTGTGATCTCCCTACCAATGGTCCACGAAATGATACAACGTCATGCTTCCACCTAATTTAATTAGTGTTATATTTCTTTTGATGGATATTTATTTCTGAAATTTGATATATGTCACTGCAAACTTTCGGTTTTGGATAAATGCCACATGTTGTCAGGATTTGAAATATGGCACTGCAAACTTCTCATGCTTTGAAAATATGCCATTATATACCATCTCAGAAACTGGACTTTTTGGCATGGGCGGAGGCGGCATCATGCGTTGGACATCATTGTCGAGAGGAGACCACCAACAAAGCGACAATGGCATGAGCTCATTTGAGGCAGGGAAAAAATTAGCTTCGTCCTTCAATGGAGGTGAAGCTCTGCATGCCTTGCGGGGTCGACGATATTCGTAGGGGGGTTTAAAGATTTGACCATATGAGGACCTATTGCGCGATTTATCTTCACCATAATTTTTTGGGAGAAAATAGCAGTGCACGTGACGTGTCCATTGCCATCGTGGCATGCCACATGTCGTCATGTCAAAACAAGATTGATATGTACCCGATACGACCCGCAAGCCAAGTTGTTGTACGATGGGTGAACTTTTTTCAAGTTCCTTACAGATTTGTCGCGTCGTCCAAGTTCTTGTATCTGGGATGCAATTACCTCCGTCATAAACATGCTGCAAAAGACGGGTAATATACTAGGGTGGCAAAACTACTTTTTTTAATATATGGTGGCAAAACTACTTTTTTTAATATATGGTGGCAAAACTACTGGAATCTAAATAATCAAGCACACAACACATGAAATAATTGGGGCTATATTTTCCCTTGAGCTTAAGTGCTTTCAGAACCACCCCGCCTAGACGGACGAACTATAATGATGGACGAAAGCGACGTACAAAAGTTTTGGAGGAAGAAATGGTCTCCCTTTTACTCCCTCTGTCCGAAAATACTCGTCGGTGA
Organism: Triticum dicoccoides; assembly: GCF_002162155.2. NCBI lineage: Eukaryota > Viridiplantae > Streptophyta > Magnoliopsida > Poales > Poaceae > Triticum > Triticum dicoccoides. Next base: position 743,094,356 of record NC_041393.1, on the reverse strand, counting down.
AATGGATAAAAATGGGTGTATCTAGAACTAAAATATGTCTAGATACATCCATTTCTCCGACAAATATTTCCAAACGGAGGGAGTATATTCTTTTTGTAATGCTAATTAGGTATAGATTACACCTCCGCATGCACATAGACGGTCAGATCGACATGCATTCATCTGCACCCAGAAGAATCAACCAATCCATTGACTTGCAAATTGGGCTAATGGACCAGGTTGCATGCACACAATTGGTCGTATATGCCAAAGTACACATTAAACTAATTAGAGCATCTCCAACACTGACCCTCAAATCGTGCACCGCATCCGTCCACGGACTGAGGGACCAGTCCACGGCATGGATACACGAACCGGCCATCCAACCGTAGCCATATACATTTCAAAATCGAATTTTAAATACTCGACAAATTTCAGCAAACATGACGGATTTCATTAAAATTCGGATATAATTTACAAAATGATCAACATTTCGACCGTTTCACTAAAAGGTCGAAAAAACTAAATCTTGTAGCACGATGACCTCGGACGCGTGGCCGCCCTCCCCGGCAGCACCGTTGTCGCCGTTCATGCCGTTGTCGTCCCTCCAACGGCGGTAGGACGCATGCATGGACGCCGCGACTGCCTTGTCTAACAACCACTTGAGGCTCACGGAGGAGCCGCTTCGCTGCGCGGTGGCTAAGCGACAACTCATCGCCGATCTTGGAGAGCTGGCCATCAAGGCGGCGGAGGCGCCTCGTGTCTGTCTCCGTGGTGATGACGGATCGGTGAAGGGCTGAGGCCATCGCCATGTTAGGGTCGTTGAGGACCCACTCCGGCATCGCGTCTGACATGGCAAACATTGAGTGGCGGGTAGCGTTGCACCGCTCATACCACGCTGTCTGCCTCGCCACCGTTTCCTCGATGGACACGTCTGCCCGAGGGACCGCCGCTCGCCCCAACACCTAGGTAGTGGAGGGTGTGGCCGTGTGACTTCGCGACCGCGAGCGACAGTTCCTCCTTCAAGAAGTAGTTGTGCCAGTTGCCGCGGGACATTGACTACGGCCCATCGATCCAGGCGTATCGGTTGTGCGGTGGTGGCAATGCTGCTTCCTCCTTGACACGACAGAGAGGTGATGTCGGCTCCTCCTTGACATGGTAGCACGGTGGGGAGTGCAGCCCGTCCTTGAAGGAATGTGGCAGCGACGGCGGTGCCAGGCCACGCTACCAAAATGACATGTCGGTCACCAGCTCCATCTGACGGGCGAACTCCTCGTCCGTCAGAGCGGCCTTTGCGAGGAGGCACGGCTGTTGCGGCATCAGCACCTGGTCCTCCTTTCCCCCGGAGGAGATACGATATACTCCTTGCTGGAGGATCCGGCTGCAGTGGAGCCTGACGGACCCAGAGAGCGAGGACAGCAACCCCAAGAGCTGGACCACGATCCGCTAGCACCGCCACCACCTGCCTGCGCAAAGAACCAGGACTTCATCATCACAGATGAGTGTGGAGAGGAGAAGGGCCGCATAGAGGAGGAGGAGGAGATCCGAAGAGTGTGGATGTGCATGACCGATGATGGGCTTAAATAGCCGCCACCAGGGTCAGGTGAACGGACGGTCATCCAACTTCAATGCGGTGCAGTAGCCAAAGTCGATTTCTTTGAACACAGCCTCCGCATTGAAACAGTGTTGTCCGAGAGGTCACATCCGTAAGCGCAGCCCTCCCGTTCACTACTGGGAAAGGGCTTATAGGTGATCACAAATTAGTGGCAGGCGGACAGGTCACCCACCATAACTACTTTGAAAACCCACCACAAGTTGTGCAGAAGCAGTGGCGCGCATTTTTCGCTGCCCGCCACACGTGCAGTCTCCTTGTATGTTTTTCTTGTATAACTCATTTGTGGTGGTCATGCCCTACTACCTGCTGCAACTACATGTGTTGACAGTGGCGGGCAGTTGCTTCTGACCACCACAAAGTTGACCTTGCACGATGACCACGTTGACAACACATTGCGGTGGCGGGTAAATAAGCACACCTGCCACAGGTAGATCCGTCCACTACCTACGTTCCAGTTTTCTCTGGTCATCTCCCCCCGAAACCACCCTTCCCCTGAAAATGCAATTTCAAATCTCTCCGTCGGTCTGGCCCCCAAACCCTGTGCCCCATCGCCACCATGCCCCTCCTTCGCCCTCGTGCCGTGCTCGCCGCCATAGCCGTTGTCCTACGCCGCGTCTGTGCACCATCATCGTCGCACGCCTCCTCTGTAGCGCCCCCGGCCTCTCGCTACTTTGGACCGGCCGAACCCTAGGTCGAACCCTCCTCTACCGGGGCCCTCTTCTGCCGTGGCACCCTCGTCGTCAAGACTCCTCCGTAGCCGCCCTTAGTCGTTGGGCCTCTCCTATGCTGCCGCCACCAACTCGCAATGGCTTCCTCCGCCAGCAGCCGGGGCAAGACACCGCCGCTGGCAGCAGACTCCTCCAACACCGAGGCTGCTACAAATCCCTCCTCTGCCTCCTGCTCTAGCAGTTCAGAGATAAATTTTGCACGGAGCTGAACTTAATTTCATGTTGTTATGTTATTATCGGAATCCCTCATACCGATTCTATTGTCACTGTAGGAATTAATTATGGATGATGATACATGAACGTTTTTTATTTGTAAATATAACCATGTCATGAAACGTGAACATTTAATTGGATTTCTCCAACAATATAAAGCTTCAAAAGATTGTAGAAAATATCGTGAAACATTGATTTATTTCTGTTTCGCGAGATTTCAGACACTCAAATGTTTCTTTTTTCAGCATAACTCATGCCCAATTTTTTGTCCATCCTTTAACTTATATAACTATTTCATAACATGTACTTCAGCAATGAATGAAGGATGCCCCTTATGTGGCGATAGGAGGCTAGGCACATGTTACAAAGTTCACCTAACTTGAAGTGAGATATGTGTCGACCTTCAGGACGACTTTATGGAGTGGGCGGTATGTCCCATTTAATTGCAGTGAGATATGTGTGGACCTTCGGGATGACCTTCATGACGCCCACAATTGTCTAATTTATGTTTTCTTCTTGTCATACTCAGTGCATCCCTTGTTGGGGAAGGGAGGATTTCATGCGTGTGGCCAACCTGGCAATGGATGAGGAGTGGACGATTCAGCTCGACATGGCGATGCTTAAAAATGGCATTCCCTTAACCATCACTCTCACCAACATGGGAGGGAGAATGTATTTCCATGGTTAAAATTGGATGAAAATTGCTAGAGAATTATGGATGCAAGCTGGGAGGTCGTTCTTACGTTTCCTTCACGAATTTGAGGAGGGTCATCCTGGCGGCAACAAGATCTATCTGTGGTACGGTGTCCGACAATCACCGTAGTACCGCATTAGAGGATACTTGCGCCCGCGAAAGCTGCGATATCACGCTAGCCAAGATTAAGAAGATGATTGGAGAGATGATGTACTTAGTTTCATGTTGTTATGACGGAGCTGAACTTAATTTTATCTTGTTATGTTATCTTATATGATTTGTGTGAACTTAGTTCCATATGCCTTTATGTGGTAAATACGCATGTTTAATTTTCTTACATATGAATCTGTATTTTTAGTGTTGGTAATGTGTGATCTTAGTGCTGTTAATGTGAGATTGCATGAATATTATTCCATTGATGTTTAATCTTACATCTATGAACACAGCAAATGAACGACGAGAGTGAGCTCATTCAGATCCCCGAGTCCGACTACTTAAGGAGGACTACGAATATTATACGGTAATTTGTACACACATTTCCTTCTGAACATGCATTTTCAGAAGGTTAGTGTTCTTCTCCGAGAAGAGTTCAAGGAATAACGACATTTGATAAGTACAAAGTATTGTTCTAATAAAATGAGTTAAAATCTTTAAAAACAAGTGAGAGGGATCAGATGAGCGGGATATTGAACGCTCGGGATCCATTATTTGCGGCAAGGCAACTGATTCTATATTGCGTACACATCGAAGAAAGATTTTGCTGGCACACAAACCTTGTTTCCATGTTACAATGGCAAGTTTGTATTGTGCCCTTGCTTCTAATTTGTAGGGTGTTTCTTGTATTTTTCATCAAAGTGTTTTAAATCAGTAGTATACAAGGCACTTGGGCAGGAGAAATACAAGTTGCTCCCTGTAAATGAGAAGGCAAAGGCACAATATGAACTTGCGGCTGTCGAATGGGAACAATGGTTGTGTGGGAGGAAAACATTTCCTTGGTGTTGGCAAAAGATAGGGCTAGTTCTGCTGCAAGTAGTGAATCAG
>NC_041393.1:742930289-742948264 GCF_002162155.2 Triticum dicoccoides | reverse complement strand
CCGTCCTCCTCCTTCTCCTGGTCGTCGCCGTCCTGCCGGCTCCATCCGCGGCCGCGAGCCCCCGCCACCCATCCACCACCGCCCCCACCACTGCCTTCGGCCGCTCTTCCGGGCTTGGCAACCTCACCCTCCTCGGCTCGGCCTCCATGCTTCCAGGCCAGGCCGCGGTCTCTCTCACCACCAACGCCAGCGACGCCGGCCGCGCGCTCTTCTCCAACCTCGTGCGCCTCCTACTCCCGCCACCCAACCCACGCGCCGCCAGGGCGCAGGCCTCCTTCTCCACCCGCTTCATCTTCCGCGTCGTGCCCTCTCCAGCATACGGCGACGGCCTTGCCTTCATCTTCACCTCCTCCAGGACCTTCGTTGGCGCGGCCGACGGCTTCTTGGGCCTGTACGACTCCACCCTCTCGTCCAGCTCCAGCTCCAGCTCCGCCGTCAACACCGTAGCCGTGGAGTTTGACACGCACCTGGACTTGGCGCTGGGCGACCCTGACGCCAACCATGTGGCGCTCGACGCCGGCTCGATCTACTCAGCCGTGTCCGCGAGCCCGGGACTGGATCTCAAGTCCGGTGGCGTGCCCATCACCGCCTGGGTCCAATATGACGCGCCGCGCCGTCGCCTGCGCGCCTGGCTGTCCCACTCCGCGTCACGCAAGCACCTCAACCCGGCGCTGTCCATAACTGTGGACTTCTCTGGACTGCTCAATGACTCCATGTATGTGGGGTTTTCGGCCTCCAACAGCAACAAGGGCAGCGCCCTTCACATCATCAACAGCTGGTCTTTCAGGACCTACTGGCCGCGCCACACATCCTCTGTTTCATTGGCTGCGTCGCCGCCACCACCGCCAACCCCTCTGCCATCGCTTCCGGCACATCACCACAGCATTGTGGCTTGGCTTGTCGGTACCTTGCTCTTCTTGATGATTCTCGCCGTTTCATTCTTCTTGTGGGTTCGCCCCCATCCGAAGAAGACCCTACGCCCCCGTGATGTCCAGCTCGCTGACCGTTCCGAGAAACACACCATTCTGCCGAAGGATGTGGCCAGGAGTGCCTGACCTGACATCAATCAAGACCGTCAAGCTGTTGTTCGTGTGTCGCCATTTTTTATTCTAATTTTGGTAGGCCGCATTGTAATGGTGACTCCTGCCCAACTACTTGTCCTATGCTGAATCTGTGTCCTATTCTCATGAGTTTTGCTCCCGCAGCATTTAGTTTGACAGTCGACGTGAAACGGTTCCAAGCCATATGTGGCCGTGCTGATATGTGTTTCTAAACGAGCTTAATGCCATGCTTGTCCGCAAGAAGCTTACTTCCTTCCTGGAGGCTTTCTTGTGCTCTGCTTGTTGTCTAGTTGTTTGCCGAAATGTTGATGTTGATATCAGTACGACTTGTTTCTGCGTTGTCTCCAACCGTGGTTTTTGCAACGTCATGACTTCTTCACTCATCATATGCCAAAGTCTTTTCTTGATATAGATTGGATTGACCATGATTTACGCATATGCTTTTCTTCTAGTTTAATTTCCTGGAAAAAAAGACCTAATATATATTGCACTGCTTGTTTGCAGGGCAAAGTGACCAGGACCAAGATTGTGGAGTATTCCCGTCGCCGGTGAACTTCCTCAACGGCTGCTGCTGGACGGCCTACCCGTTCCTCAAGTTCCATCTCTACGTGACGGTCAGTACGCACATACACATCTTAATAAGTCCCAAACCAAGCTAGATTTACACTTCTTTGGATCGATCTTAATTGCTTTCTTCGGCCTTGTCCTGCTGATCTTCTACTTTTGCCACTACACGTAAGGATGTGACAAGGAGTGTCTGAGCTGATGTTCCGCTGGTTGTTCAAGATGGCAAACTGTTATGTTGTGTTTTGCAATTTTTGCTAGCTCCCACTGTAATGATGCCCCTGCCCAACTTGTCCTATGCTGAAGCTATATCCTATTCTCATGATTTTTGCTATGGCACCATTTAGTTTTAGTCTGAGGCTTGATGTGAAACGGTTCCAAGCTATGTGGCTGTGCTAAAATGTGTTTCTAAACGAGCTTAATGCCATGCTTGATTGGCCACATCTCCCAATCTAGTGTCACTTTGTTTGTCTCTTATTTGTTTGTTGGTTGGTTTGTTTGCTGAACTGTTGGAGGCTGGTACTGTTGTCGCACCAATTAGTCCTTGTTTGTGTATTGTCTCCAGCCGTGGTCTTTTCAACGTCATGAGTTCTTGAGTGAGAGTCATGCTCAAGTCTTTCTTGTTTTGAGGAGACGCACCTCGATATGGATTGGATTGACCATGATTTATGCATGCTTTTCTTCTAGTTTAATTTCATGGAAATATGACCTAGTATTCTACTGCTTGTTTGTAGGGTTAAGTGACTAGGACGAAGAGTGTGGATTACATGCCATTCTTCCTGTCGCCAGTATACTTCCTCAATGGCTGCTGTTGGACGGCCTACCCGCTCCTCACGTCCGGCCTCTACGTGACGGTCAGTACATACTTACACATCTCAAAAAGTCCCAAACCCAGCTAGATTTACGCTACTTTGCATCGATCTTAATTGCTTTCTTCGGCCTCGTCCAGCTGATCTTCTACTTGTGCTGCTACACGTAAACCTGGGTAGCCATGGTGCGTTCCAAATCTATGTAAACATGGCCGGTTATTGAATTCCACTATTGTCTGAAAGAAACATAGATTTGTTAGTGAAAATGGATGTTTGCACCTGCTTGCCTTTTTACAATGGTTTCTGGGATTGACATGTTGGTCATCGAAATTGGTTATAATGCACATTAACAGCAAGAACTGAGAGGCTACAATTTGCGCCTACATGCAATTTAACCCAATTCTTAGTTAGTAGCCGAAGTTTTCAGGGGCGTATCTGCAACATTCATTACTCACTTTTGAGAACTAAAGTAGGATATTGTGGTAGTGTTCATTCTTTACATTCGTTGTACATTTTCTTTGGGTGCCACAGTTTGTACATCCGTTATTGTCATAGGAACTTGTGCAACATGGGTTATGGATGTGAGCTCCACAGTAGCCATTTATTGTTGGAGTACTTTTCTAGGTCGCGCTTCACATGAAACGCGATATGGCATGAGTGTATAAAGTTGAAGAGAGATAATGGCATGTCATATCAACTATTCCTTTATGATTTTTCAGCTATGCTTTGCAAGGGAGTTGTGTTGATCATATTGGCATTATGTCACTCGTCTTATATGTGTTTCTAAACGAGCTTAATGTCATGCTTGTCCGCAAGAGGCTTACTTGTTTCCTGGTAGCTTTCTTGTTCCCTGTTTCTTGTCTAGTTGTTTGCCGAACTGTTGATGTTGATATCAATACGACTTGTTTGTGCGTTGTATCAAACCGTGGTTTTTGCAACATCTTGACTTCTTCAGTGATCATATGCCGAAGTCTTTCTTGATATAGATTGGATTGACCAGATTTACGCATATGCTTTTCTTCTAGTTTAATTTCCTGGAAAAAAGACCTAATATTGCACTGCTTGTTGCAGGGCAAAGTGATCAGGACCAAGATTGTGGAGTATTCCTGTCGCTGGTGAACTTCCTCAACGGCTGCTGCTGGACGGCCTACTCGCCCATCAAGTTCCATCTCTACGTGACGGTCAGTACATGCGTACCAGAACGTTATCGTTTGGTGCTGAGCCACGGATCAGATAGGTGGTACAGGACGTTCTAGAAACCCCTCCGTGACCAGAGTCCACCCCTTTCCCAGCCCCCAATACGTTCGGGCCTGCGGCGGCTGCGTGTTGCCCCGACGACTTTGGGATGGAAGATGCGGGGCTTGAGTTCTTGCTGGATACTGTCGACCGGTTAGTGCATCTATCCTCTCTAGAAATCTGTAGTTTCTGAGATTTGTTTCCGAGATTTGTTGCTTAGTGGGCATGCCGGAGAAGAAAGCTGACGCCGAGACCGGTCGTCACCCATGGCCGTGTGTTGTAGGTTCCCACCCCGGGAGGAGCTCACCGACAACCTTGAACATCCAGATCCGCTCCCTCTGGCATTGTTACCGCCAGGGCAAGCCAACCCTAGCATGTCGGAGGATTCAAAATGCTAGTTCTGGATGCGGGCAGCAAGTTGGTGATGGTGGCCCGGAGTAGGCAGAGGGTGGCATGCGCCGGTGACCGGAGGCATCTGCCACTAGGTCTGTGCACTCAACTGACAGGGTCAACCCAGAAGTGCCTGGATGGACAAAGAGGTATGCCCCGAATTCCTTCCTTGGTTAACTGTATTTGTTCGAATTGGCTAAATGTTGACTTGCTCGGCGATGGTTGATATGATATAGTTTAGTCTGGACGACTGCAACCTGAGGATATAATCTACTCTGTAGTTATCTTTACACCAAGAGTTGTTTCTAGTAATTTATTGTTCTATCTGCTTGGCCTGAAGCAATTATTTCAATAATCCTCTTTTCGAGCTGATCTAGCTAAAGAAGTGTTTTGCTAAAAAATTCAGGTTACGTCTTGGTAGTGCGCCACCAGACCAGACACCATGCCCCTCTAGGATGAGTTCACTAGAGCTCTTGATTCGCAAATACGCAGAGGAGCCCATGAAAAGTGTAATAAGACTTGAACTCAGGCTAAGTTTCGTTTGGCAACTCGAGTTTGCACGTAATATGCAATGAGGTTGAAAAGAAAATGCTGTGAATTTTGGCAGAGCCTTGCTGAACCTAGATGAGGATGAAAATTGTGACATGGTGATGTTTTGACTGGATGATATTTTTTGTTGGAAAAAGATGAACTGCTCATAAAATTGATAATTATGGTTTAACATAAAATGAGTAGTTCATATATGAAGATACGTAAGTTGCACTCAGCAAAGGGTCAGGGCTGATTGTTCCCTGTTAAGTGGGGAAATTCCTTACATCTTACTGGACTGAGCCAAATGTGAACTACATAATCTCAGCGAAGGAGATGTTTATTATTGCGCTCCTACAAAGCTTTAGCTGGTCTTACATAGACTGGTTTGAACCGAAGCAAGAATCTGTGGGTGCCAGAACTGCCAAGAGGGCCTCATGTGCTTAATTTCCTGGAGAAAAAGACCTAATATTGCACTGCTTGTTTGCAGGGCAAAGTGATCAGGACCAAGATTGTGGAGTATTCTTGTCGCTGGTGAACTTCCTCAACGGCTGCTGCTGGACGGCCTACTCATTCCTCAAGTCAGACCTCTACATGACGGTGCTTGTTTGCAGGGTAAACTGATCAGAACCAAGATTGTCGAGTATTCCTGGCGCCGGTGAACTTCCTCAACGGCTGCTGCTGGACAGCCTACCCGCTCCTCAAGTCCGACCTCTACGGTGACGGTATGGTGAGTACATACGTACACATCTCAAAAAGTCCCAAACCCAGCTAGATTTACGCTACTTTGCATTGATCTTAATTCCTTTCTTCGGCCTCGTCCAGCTGATCTTCTACTTGTGCTACTACATGTAAACCTGAGTAGCAATGGTGCGATGGGCGACTCTGATGGTAATCATGTCGCGCTCGACGCCGGCTCGATCTACTCTGCCGTGTCCGCAAGCCCGGGACTGGATCTCAAGTCCGGTGGCGTGCCCATCACCGCCTGGTCCAGTACGACGCGCCGCGCCGTCACCTACGCACCTGGCTGTCCCACTCCGCGTCGCGTAGGCACGTCAACTCGGCGCTGTCCATCAGCGTAGACCTCTTTGGACTCGTGAATGACACCATGTATGTCGGCTTCTCGGCCTCCCAACTGCAACAAAGGCAGCGCCCTTCATGTCATCCACAGCTGGTCCTTCAGGACGTACTGGCCCGGCAACATATCCTATGCACCCTTGGCTGCGTCGCCGCCACCACCGCCCACCCCTACGCCATCTCCTCCGACACACCACCACCACCACCACCGGCAACCCAGCATTGTGGCTTGGGTTGGTGGTACATTGGTCTTCTTGATCATTCTGTCCATTCCCTGCTTCATGTGGGTTGGCACCCTTCGGAAGAAGACCCAACGCCGTGATGTTGTTCAGCCCGCAGGTGAAACCATAGTTACCGATGGTGAGATAGATAGATAGATAGATATGGTAGTGCTAGTATTTATGCTTACAGCGGAGCAGAGTTCGGCTGCTGCCAGGAGAGACCTCTTGCCACTCTGGCATCCCTGAAATTGACAAATGAAGTTTTCTGAACATAAGAACACTCAACTGAAAGAAGAAAGAAGGGAAAACGTTCAGTATCAGTGCAGGCTTATGATGATGATCTCGTCGTCCGTGCCGAAGATTTTTTTTTTTGGAACGAAGACGCTAGAACCGTCCGGCTTAAAATTAATAAAGCCACGAGGCACCGATCATGCAAGGTTCAAACAACGCAAGCAAAAGGAGAAAAGCAGTTCCGCACGTCCATCCGCCCACCCACACATAAGGTTCAGGAGCACGCAGGCTCAAATATTACATCCAAAGAGACAACCAGCGTTGCTAGGCCACGCCGGCACTAGTCAACTCCAAAAGCATCAACCGAGCGACGGTTCTTGTCTTGCCAAAGTCTGAATCATCTTGATGCGCATCATGGATCATCTTGATGCTCCTTCCCCAGCGGTATCCATGTCTGTAAAAATAAGTGGCATTTGAAGATCACATCAGCGGGATGATTAGGAAATTTCTTCTAAATCGTAATTTTATTCCGCGTCGTGCATAGAGCCCACAGCAGTGCCCTTACGCATCGCCAAGCGATGCTACCGCTGGTCCCTTTTTGTGTTTTGATTATCGTGAGCAAGTCAGCGCCCGAAGCGGGGTTCCAATTCGAGTGGAGTGCGTCCCTAACCGCACTCCACGCGAACTTGGCCAGGTGGCATCTAAAGAACACGTGGTTAGCGTCTTCACCTACACCGCACATTGCGCAAGAACCATCGGCCGGGCCGTTACGTTTGGCAACGTTGTCCGAGGTAGGCAGCCTATTCCTAAACATTTGCCACATGAAGATTTTAATCTTCAAGGGCAAGCCTGCCTTCCATAGTCCCCTTGCTATGTCTAGCGCATTCCTTTCGGTAAGTTTGTTATAGAGAGATTTCACCGAAAAGTTTTTGGAGGCGGTCAAGCTCCATTCAACCGAATCAGCGCCCGCGCCTAAACGATAACCGCCAATTTTTTGAACCAATTCATCCCATGACTCTTGTTCGGCATTGGTGAGTGCCCGCAAAAAATGTAACGCTGGGGGAGAGGCACTCAAAGCGTCCCAACCATGATATTGGTGTTAGTTGCGATCTGGTACAGGTTGGGATGGCTTTGCCAAAGGGGAGCGGGTCCCAGCCAACAATCTAGCCAAAATCGAGTGGATTGACCATTGTTGATCTGGAACTTGGCCCCAATCGCAAAAGCGGGCCAGACCGCTTGGATCCCATTCCAAAACACGGATCCATTCGGCGAGGCCGTGAAGGGGTTCCCCTTAGGGAAATATTTCGCTTTTAGAAGCTGTGCCCAGAGACCCAACTCGTTTTGGGCAAGCCGCCACCACCATTTGGAAAGGAGAGCGACGTTCATAAGTTTCGAGTTCAAGATCCCCAACCCATCGAATTTCTTAGGCCTGCATACAACTGCCCATTTAACTAGGTGGTATTTACATTTGATGTCGGTTCCCTCCCAAAAGAAACGGGATCTAGGGGTGTCGAGCCTAGCGTGCACGCCGTCAGCTAGTAAGAACGTCTCCGTAGTAAATAAGGGAAGGGAGGAAAGGCTCGAGTTAGTCAGGATGAGGCGAGCAGCGGAGGACATAAACCGCCCATGCCACGGGCAGACCCTATTAGCCACTTTTCCATAGAGAGGCTCCACTCAAGTATAGAAAGTTTTCGATGCGATATCGGAAGCCCGAGGTACTTAATTGGAAAGCTCCCTAGCTTACAATTAAGTAGGTTCGCTACTCGCAAGCTTTGTTGGTCGTCCATCCCCATGGTGATGACCTCGCTTTTAAGGAAGTTTATTTTGAGTCCTGAAAGGATCTCAAAGACGAGTAGCAAAAGCTTAACTGACGCAATACTGTGGTCATCTGGTTCGAACATCAGCAAGGTATCTTCGCTGCCGTATGTGGGAAAGCAGGAACAGGCGTGTAAGATTTTGTCTGTGGACACTCGAAGGATGGACAGGGTCGATCGCTCGTGCTCTGCACTCTCATGCAGTACCGTGCCCTGGCTGAGCCAAGCATCCTCCTGACTGCGCCCGCCGGCCTCGCCGCCGCCACGACTCTATGGTTCGCCCTCGTGCACACGGTGCCGTGCCACAGCCTGCTGTCAAAAGAGAGCACACTGTCGGCAAGACTAAAGGAGAAGGACGCCGTAATGGAAAAGCAGGCCAGATTGGTTATACTTACCTGCAGGAGGTGAAGAAGGCGAGGGGCGGCCGGTGCGCGGGGAGGGAGACGCCATGGGCCAAGGAGCACTCCGACGCCATTGCTCGTGGTGGACGTTGGTTTGGATCTCATGTCTGGTCCTCCTTGTTCCTGTTCGTTCTAGGGGACTCCGGACGATGGGTTCGAGCTGATTAAGCGTTTGTTTTGTTGGAGAAACGTGGTAACCTTGCACAAACACATGGCATGGGGACAGAGGCATATTTATGCTTAGTTCATGACGAGGGTTGGCAGCTGGGACGCCGCACTTGTCCTCGCCTCCTCCGCGTCCTAGAGTAGGATCCCACGTACGCATGACTGTGACCGACCCCATCCACTTGAGACATATCCACTACAGGATTGGTTGTCTGCTACGTTGTCCGCCCATAACCCTCGCCTTCTGAAGAATCCGGCCAGCAGAGCCGCCGTCAACCGAGGAGCGCACCAACACCTCGCTGCATGTCATGTTGTGCCGAGCCCGACTGCCGCCGCCGTGGCCCCTGACGCGAAACAATGCCTTGGCAGGAAAGCGCACCACCACGTCCTCCCCGCCGTGCAAGGGACGAAGAAGCCCAGCTGCCGCCGGTGCCACTAGGGCTTTGCCCGGCCGTGCCCCGTGGCGGCGACAGGGGAGCTTGACGGAGGAGGGGTGAGAGGGGCGGCCGCCTGGCAGCGTAGACACGGGAGGGTCACACGTCGTTCTAGCATCTTCGTTGTTTGATAGCACGACGGTTGCATCCAGAATAAGCATGCCCTACCCACTCTTACCGACGACACATCGGAGACCACAACATGACACCAACACAACAAACGGTGACCCACTCCACCAAGCAAGTCGATCTCCCAACACTAGCTGAACTTCCCGTCTGGATGTCCGTATTGATGCCCTTGCCAGGTGGTTAAGTTCGTTCACACTATTTTTTGTGTACGCCAGAATCTAATTTGACCATCTGGATTGGAGTTAGTTCCAAGATTTACATTGACAATCCCCTTATGTCATTTCCCCATGTTATTGAAGTATTTTCTTTCACATAAGTCATGATTTTTGACATATCTCGGCTGATGTAGAAAAGTGTATTGTTTACTCAATTTGCTGAAATTCCTCATCACACACAATGAACAATCGAAACAATTAGTTTCTCTTTGAAATTGTACTTCTCTCAATAATTCATGCACCCGTAGTAAAATGAATCAAATTAGAATACTAATAATTTAATCGGAAGATATTGCACTTTGAATAATAACGCCTTTGCTTACACGATAAATATTTCTTCTGTACAAAGTTCCATATATGTTCCAGATTATATATTGTTATAAAGTAAAAGTATTTTGGGTAATTCAATATGAATTTTTCTAGGTATGTTCTCGAATTCCCGCTGCAACATGGGAGGCATCTTTCTAGTTTTCAAAGTTTCTAAACCTTAAGTTTCGTCCCCTTTTCTCTGGAATTTAAAGATATGAATTTTATACCACGAAACTCCCTCCCGGGTTGCACGGTAGGGCGACTCCGGAGGCGATCAGATACAACCGCCAAGAGAACTCCATTCCCGTCGCACCATTCACCCCGCCACCGCCAGAGCCGCTCGACGACGGACAGCCGGCGGTAGTATCCCCCGCCCGCTTCTTGCTTCTTCCGTGGCGGTCTTCTTCGATCTCCATCAATGTACGGCCCTTCTTCCGATCTGGTCCACGTTAGGGACGCCCTGGCTTGATCACTGTCACGCCGGGCCCGGCACCAGCGTTGATATTACATGGAAAAACTATCGCATGGGCAAACCTTCCGGTTGCGGCTTCGAGGAGGCACGTCTCAAGGACCCAATTTTTTTTGCCCCACCGGGAGCACGTTGACATTAATGTGAGTATCTTCCGTGCTGAAAGAGTGTTGAATTACGTTGATATCCATGTGAGCCCCTTCCAATTTGTTGACCTCCCCGGCACCTGGGCGCGAGAGCACGCGGAGGCTTAGTGGTTCATCCTCACGATGGGAAACCTAATCATATATTTCAGGTGTTGCTATAATTTTTCACGTACTTATGCTTTTAACTCTAGTCGAATATTTTACAATCAGGCAACACATATCCTATCAACGTGATAATAAGGTAAATGTCGCTAGTGATTTCTTTATGCATGTTTCTAATTTTTCGTTTATAATAACAAGCACGATTTATGGTAATTTTCTACTTTCTGTTCTACATGATGAAAACATTGCACGGGACCAACAAGAAACCAATCAAGTAGTAAATTTCGATCAACCAAGATTACATGGCATCGAAAAAATCATGTCATGGGTCTTATTTACATATTTCTTTAGAGTTTACTAGCCTCATATATATTGAAATAGATAGACATAGACTATAACTGATAGTATCTCTGATGTCAATGAGCCCAAAGGGATGGAGGGGCATATACTAGCCGCAAGCGCTCCTGGATCTCGGCATCCCTTCTTAAGTCGGCCGGCGATGGCTCGAAGCCCTCCGGGATGAACCCGGAGCAAACGACGTTGAACTCCTCCAGGGTGAGATCGGTGAAGCCGTTGATGCCCTGGTGGTTAGTGTCGACCCCTAAGGCCTATCCGGCGTTGTTCCGATCGACTTGACGGAGGGCGTCCTTGAATATGGCGTAGCGGTGCTCCTCGTGGTCGATGGAGCTGTAGATCTTGTCGTTGGTGGCCATCCACTCCGCGAAGATCCGTCGAGTCTCCTCCTCGCTCCTCTCCCTGTCCCAGGACCAGGCGGAGTAGCCGCTCTTGTGCCACCACTGGTCGATGTCGTGGAGGCGGTGCTTGAACATGTCGTACGCGCGCTCCTCCTCGGCGAGGGAGCTGTAGGTCTTGCCGAGCTCGGCCTTCCACTCCAGGAAGATCCGCCGCGCCTCCTCCTCGCTCCTCTCATTGTGCACGTTGTCAGATGTGTTGCTCGTGGCCGCCGCCGCCGCCGCCAGCAGCGACACCAGCAGCAGCAGCGCCATGGTCCTCATCACGACAGGAAATTTAGGCCGGGGAGTAGCACATAGGTTAGATGAGATGTGTGGAAGGGCGACGGTCTCGGTTGGGCGAACTCTGGTCGAAACGCTCGCGGTGATCAATCTAAGTTTGGATTGTGCTGTACTATATTTAAAGGCTCACGTAGCCACAAGAGACTAGACCTACACGAATCGCATGAAGATCGACACGTACGCGACTCGTGTCCGGACCACCCACGATGGATGGATTTGAGCAGCCCAAGCCAAACCGATCGCCGTCTTTTTGTTGGAGTCGATCGATCTCGGCCAATACAACCACGGGAGCACCCCACTTGGCTCTACCGTTTGAGCAGTATGATGAACTTTGGGTTAGTGCCAATGATAACATTTTCTTTACATGGAACACTGATATTCCATTAACTTAGCTCAGCAGAGTTTACAAGTTCTGGGATCTCATCCACCCAAATATGGACTAGATGCACCTAAACCCGCTAAAACATGTGCCGACTTGTTACACTTACGAGGCTCATACATGATTTGAAAGTCAATGAAGGCTAATGTCAAAATGGGCCTTTGCTAATCGGAATAGAGCTCCCAGCGGCTACAAGTCATATGTGCCATTCCATTGCCTGTACTAGGACCATACAAGCACACCCCATTGGCGAGTTACGGTGCAGTTATACATGAAATAATTGACCATTCGTCAGTTTTTGAATTTTGTAACTTTAGACATGAGTTTAGGAGCTCCAATTATGAAGCTCACAACTTAGCGAGACATGCTTTATCTCTCGATGGTGGCCGCCGTGTTTGGTTAGGGCACCCGAAAATCTACCATCCGTCCATGTAAACATTGTGACGAATCAATAAAGCTTCGCGCGACGTTGCCTAAAAAGAAAAAAACTAGTCATGCGTGAGCCTCCACCTGGGATCGAAAATCTTGGTCCATCTTTTTTCTTCTTGTTTTTACTACTCCCTCCGTCCTATAATAGAAGAGAATTTTTTACACTAGTGGCAAGTCAAAATATGTTTTTTCCTAGGTACATGACGCCGTTTTATAATTTGTCGAAGTTTGTCACATGGCAAATTTTATAAAAAAATTCCTAACGTTCACAAGTCAAATTTGTTTTTGCACTTTTTATTATTAATAAAATGAAATTTTTATTATTAAGAGGATGGCATTTTTTATCTAATGTTCACAAGTCAAGTTTTTTTTGGCAGATAAAATTTGTTTTTGTTTATGGCTGTTTTATCTTTAGTAACCTAGCATTTTTATTATTAAGATGATGATATTTTTTATGGGTCTGTCTAGGACACATCTAGGTTGCAGAAGTGGCAAGGTCCCGAAGAGAGAAGAAGTGGCCCCTGAGAGCCGAGATTTGGAAGCATTGCGTAAAATGGCAAGGCAAGCCAGCAACTTGTGCTTTGTGTTGCGCAAGTGCCAAATGATGGATATGGCTGGTGGTAGATACTGTTGTGTAGATAGAATGTCTTGGTTTTGTTTGTAAGCTGGTAGAGAAGTGTTGAAACATGATGTCATTTCCCAACTCTTGTGATGTTGGGCTGGGTGTTGTGAGAGAGACATTTATTTATTTCCATGAATCCCGAAATGAAATATCATATTTCAAGCTGAGCTGAATAATGAGTATATCATGTGGGTCATGAATTGGTCATGCGTCTTCCTTTGTTTGTATGTGCAGGCATACTATATTATGGCAATTTATTGTGCTCGTGATTGTGCCATTCACTGATAGAGAGATAGGTCATGGAGGCCAAGACGCCGGAAGAAAAAGGGAAATGCAAATCTATCTTGTATTTTGTTGTTTTAGATTTTTTTTATACATAGATTCTTTTATACATATATACTCCCTTCCTTTTTATTTACTCTGCATATTAGGTTTGACTGAAGTCAAAGTTCATAAAATTTGCATATTAGGTTTTTATTTATTTTTTTTGTTTTTTTTTGTCTATAAACTTTCTCAAAGTTTATAAAGTTTGGCTTTGACCATAGCTAATATACGGAGTAAATGAAAACAAAAGGAGTACAAGAAACGTGCCTATAAACTTTCTCAAAGTTTATAAGTTTGGCTTTAACCATACTACTAATATACGGAGTACAAGAAATGGTCATCGGTCTACGTGTGAGATGCACAGTGCAAGTCGTCATAGCTTCTTATACTTATTGGCGCATGCAAAGACTGGTATTAATCTTGGAAGAGGGAGCATGCAAAGACTGTTATTAATCTTGGGAGAGGGAGCACTCAATTTTGTGTGGTGATTGGCTGCCCTCCCCATTGATTCATTAAAGCAGGTACTACAACGCATGCAAGGCCTACGCTTGATTACTAGGCCGCGTTAATGAAAACGAAGCATGCAGCGGGTATGCTGCTTCCTGGTCATTGTGCAAAGCCCCTTGTTGAACGGTGTACGTGCTTGGGTCACGTAATGAAATGAATGCGCGCAGGTAGGCAGTGGAGGGTATGGATTGCGCCACGTCACTGATCTGTGGCATGGCCTTTGCCACTGACCATGGACCACGCAGCTGCACCCCTTCTTGTTCTCTAGGCTCGGCCATGCCTCCATCTCTCTCCCTATATATAGGAGGAGTAGGCATCCATCCGCGTGCGGGGTGCGTGTACGACTTAAGATTTCATGCAGTGAGATATGTGTCGACCTTCGGGATGACCTTCATGACGCCCACAATTGTCTAATTTATGTTTTCTTCTTGTCATACTCAGTGCATCCCTTGTTGGGGAAGGGAGGATTTCATGCGTGTGGCCAACCTGGCAATGGATGAGGAGTGGACGATTCAGCTCGACATGGCGATGCTTAAAAATGGCATTCCCTTAACCATCACTCTCACCAACATGGGAGGCAGAATGTATTTCCATGGTTAAAATTGGATGAACATTGCTAGAGAATTATGGATGCAAGCTGGAAGGTCGTTCTTACGTTGCCTTCACGAATTTGAGGAGGGTCATCCTGGCAGCAACAAGATCTATCTGTGGCACGGTGTCCGACAATCACCGTAGTACCACATCAGAGGATACCTGCGCCCACGAAAGTTGCGAATATCACCCTAGCCAAGATTAAGAAGATGATTGGAGAGATGATGTACTTAGTTTCATGTTGTTATGATGGAGCTGAACTTAATTTCATCTTGTTATGTTATCTTATATGATTTGTGTGAACTTAGTTCCATATGCCTTTATGTGGTAAATACGCATGTTTAATTTTCTTACATATGAATCTGTATTTTTAGTGTTGGTAATGTGTGATCTTAGTGTTGTTAATGTGAGATTGCATGAATATTATTCCATTGACTTTTAATCTTACATCTATGAACACAGCAAATGAACCACGAGAGTGAGTTCTTCAGATCCCCGAGTCCGACTACTTAAAGAGGACTACGAATATTACACGGTAATTTGTACACACATTTCCTTCTGAACATGCATTTTCAGAAGGTTAGTGTTCTTCTCCGAGAAGAGTTCAAGGAATAATGACATTTGATGAGTACAAACTATTGTTCTAATAAAATGAGTTAAAAAAATTAAAAACAAGTGAGATGAATCAGATGAGCGGGATATTGAACGCTCATGGGATCCATTATTTGCGGCAAGGCAACTGATTCTATATTGCGTACACATCGAAGAAAGATTTTGCTGGCACACAAACCTTGTTTCCATGTTACAATGGCAAGTTTGTATTGTGCCCTTGCTTGTAATTTGTAGGGTGTTTCTTGTATTTTTAATCAAAGTGTTTTGAATCAGTAGTATACAAGGCACTTGGGCAGGAGAAATACAAGTTGCTCCCTGTAAATGAGAAGGCAAAGGCACAATATGAACTTGCAGCTGTCGCATGGGAACAATAGTTGTGTGGGAGGAAAACATTTGCTTGGTGTTTGCAAAAGATAGGGCTAGTTCTGCCGCAAGTAGTGAATCAGGTGAGTGTTTAATACCTCGTCCATCTGATTCATCATGTTAGTTTTTTGAGTCCTTTGCCTCATTTTGTAAAAATAGTACACACGCTTCATCTGATGTTCTTATTTTATGAGCAACACTATAGATGTTACCGTCAAAGTAGATCCTTTGAACGGTAATGTATAATAATGAACTCTTCCATGCATCCTAGCAAAACCCATATGCTAATCGAGTACTACTAGCGAATTAACCGAGCCTTCTGGTATAGGGTTGAGGATCATGTGTCATCTCTCTGAAGATGATTCAAGTTCACATCCATATCTTGGGAGTGTTAGTTACTCTTCTTCTGCAATAATAGTACAATGAGGCAAAAGACTTAACAAGCTAGCTAGATGAATCAGATGGACGGGATATTGAATGCTCATGGGATCCACTATTTGCGGAAGGACAACTTGCTCTTTATCTTTCTTTCGTACACATCGAACACAGATTTATCTGGCTTAATTCCTCGTCTATCTGATATATCAGGTTTGCACTTTCGGTCCTTTAACTCATTTTGTGAAAAAGTCTGTCTAGGGCACATCTAGTTCGTCTGATGTTTTAATTCTATGAGCAACACTATAGATGTTACCATCAAAGTAGATCCTTTGAACAGTAATGTATATAATGTTGAACTCTTCCATGCATCGATCCTAGCAAAACCCATATGCTAATCAAGTACTGGTGAATTACTAAACTACTAATTACGTAGTGTGAACATTCATGCATAATATCAAAATGCTGATGTTTATATTAAATTTCTTATATATATTTTTTTGCAAAACGCAGTCATGCCAGCACAATTGTTGCCTAGCTGCAAAAAATTTATTTAGCATGCCCAATTTTTCAGTGGCGGGTGCTCCAGTAAGCACGCCACTGTGCAACGAGAATAAGTAGTGGCGGCACATAAACACTGCCCGCCACTGCCAATATTCTACTAACTGGCGAGCAAAATCCAGCACTCGCCACTGATGAGGCTCTACCAGTAGCGAGCGACAGCCTACCACTGATGTGGTCATAGCAGTCGCGGGAAGTCAGTGGCGGGCACCCCTGGGAGCCTTGCCCGCCACTGCTAGCGTTTTCCCACCCGCCACTGCTAGGCATTCCTGCAGTAGTGGTTCGGTCACACCGTGCAGCATCAATGTCGGTTGCTGCGTGGTTTGGGTCGGCATGAATGCGACGTAGGAAGCGGCGTGTGCGTGACAGCGGCCCGTACGCCTGGAAAGCCCCCCACCCGGTTTGCTTCCGGTTTGCGGGAGAAAGAACGTCTAGACAACCGAGCGGGTCGGTACAGGACCACGTTGGATGGCAAAACACGCCCGGACCGTGCGGTCCAGGCGATTAAGAGTGGTTTTAGAGTCCTCGTTGGAGATGCCCTCACCCTTCAAAATAGTAAGCCACCATATTTAAAGCAAAAAACATAATCAAAATTGACACCACGAATTTTCTAAGCATAGAACAATAATTTCTAAGAAGGGCGATGGAACAATCAGGGACCAAACAACAAAATGGTAACCATGTTTATTCTCTAGTCATCTATTTCACATAAAATCTTAGGACCTTGGACAAGTTTTAGCTTTACTCAAATTTACTTTTTTAAAACATTGGGATCCATTTTCCCCCAAGGTTGTTTCATAGAAAATAGGGTTCTGGAAATGAAGCCCACCACCATTTTACATGATAGAGGTTGAGCGGTGTGGGCTCGCGCATGTCCTCAATGAGATGGCAATGCTTTGAGAGTGGAGACGGGGTGAATAAGATGAAGATAAATGCGCTAAACTCGCCGACATCCATCGCGGTGGAGCGCCCATACGCGTCAATTCTGCTCTTGTAGCGCTTCATTAACTAGGGCGTGTCCATTGTATCGTGTGTGTGTAAAAGTGTTGTTTTCGTAGCTAGCTCCATCAATTTAATCAAGGTGTGCCTAACTAGCTATTCTCGGTTGTGTACTTGCATCTCGCCAGATCAAAATTATCCAGTAGCTTGGTGCGTAGGTTGGTGCTTTCGTCCATAGAGTACAAGCAAGCGCTCCCCATGACGCAAGGAAGGTGACTTGTGCAGGCACTCGTCGGATGTGGAGGTGGTGCTGCCGCAGCTAAGAAAGGTTCTCGAATGTGGAGGTGTCTCCATCTCTGGCTGGTATGGTGTAAGTAGATGGTTTTATTTACAATAGAGTACCATGACTGATAAACATGGTGGAAAAGGCGGGTAATATACCAAGGTGGCAAAGGTGTCGGAATAGAAATAATCAAACAAATAGGATATATAATTATATGCAAATATCTTTTTTACATCGACGTTAAGAGATTCTGAGACTACCCTGGAGGATGGATTGAGTCCTCGAACACCGAGTGGCAGTGGCCATATGGCATACTATGAGTCATTATTTGGCCGCTTCAACGGATGGACGGAGCTTCGCGCTAATCCATTGCCATTTCGTTGTCCGACATGGTGAGATTCTGGAAATCCATTGGGACCAATCGGTGTAGTAGGATATCGTCATTGAGAGGAGACCACCACCATAGCAACGGCGAGATGATCTTGTTGGATATCAAGAAAAAGTAGGCTTTATACTTCAACAAAGATGAAGCTGCATGCCTTGCAGTGTCGCTGAAAACAGCTAGGGATTTGGACCAGTTTAGGAGCTACTCCCTCCATCCCATAATATGGAGTATTACACATTATTTCTTTACCACATGCGGGCTTCTTGGTGG
>NC_041393.1:742926659-742929923 GCF_002162155.2 Triticum dicoccoides | reverse complement strand
GGTTGGGACCGTGCCCATTGTCATCGTGTCATGCCACGTGTTGACACATAAATGATTTGGACTTGGTATGAGCCCACAAGTCAAGTTATACCACGGGTGAACGTTTTTTTAAGTTTTTGTGCCAATTTGCTCCCACCGGCCAAGTTGTTGTATTTGGGCTGAAATTAAATTCATTATAAACATGGTGGAAAGTTTGGGTAATATACTAAGGTGGCAAAGCTACCAAAATAAAAATAATCAACAAATAGCACATGAAATTATAGGCACTATGTTTTTCCATCGATGCGAAGCACTTTATGTACTGTCCTGATGATTACATTAAGTCCCACCACCGAATGGTCATATACCTCATTCATATCGGAGATTCATTGATCATTTCCATTGATAGACCGAGTCCAAGGCTACCCTATCTTCATTCCCACATCCAACACTGTGTGATTCCGGAAAACCACTGGGACCAATAAGTGTGTGGTTTCCCTACCTCTGGTCCATCATATGATACAACGTTGTGCTTCTCTACTATATTTGGTGTCATGTTTCTTTGATGAATATTTAGTTTGTAAATTTGATATACACCATAAAACTCTTTCGGATTTTGAGAAATGCCATTTCTTTTCTCAGAATTTAAAATATACCACTGCAAAGTTTTCATACTTTAAACATGTCACTATATACCACTTTAGACCATATGGATTAATAGGTATACAAAATTTCTTATCCTTTGAAAACCGAAGAGCATCTACAGCCGGGCACCTCAAATTGGCCCAAACGCCCGATCGGATGGATCGATCAGTGACCGATAAAAAAAAGGCCCAGCCAGGCGCCTCAGACCGGCCCCAAACGCATGGGTTGTCCGACACACCACTTACCCAGCCCAAATGTAGGGCAAATGTGGGGAGGCCCGGGCGCGCCACGGTAGCCTAGCTGACCATGATCTCACACTAGTAGAAAAAGGACCTTATATGAGACACATTAGTACCGGTTCGATTTTGGCCCGGTACTAATGGTACCATTAGTACCGGTTCGAATGGCTATGCATTAGTGTCGGTTCGTGTTGAACCTTTAGTACCGGATCGTGCCATGAACCGGTATTAAAGGGGTGGTGGCAGGCTGGCGTCAGGCCGGGGCCCCACGAGCCCCTTTAGTCCCGGTTTGTGGCACAAACCGGTACTAAAGGGCCTACCTTTAGTACCGGTTTGTGCCACGAACCGGCACTAAAGGGGTCTAACCTATAGTCCCGGTTGGAGAAACAAACCGGGACTATATGGCAATTTTCAAACTTGGAAAAATCATAACTAAATCATCCTAATTCAGAAAAAATACATATAATATATCAAAATTTGCAGAACAAGTTTTCCGTTTCGACAATTTTTTAAAATCTCAAAATTCCAAAGGAAAAATAGAGTTTTTGGGCGTTTTAGACGTTTTTTAGACGTTTTAGACGTTTTTTAGACGTTTAGGGTTAGGTTTTATGGTTTAAACCCTTAGTTTTTACTGTTTAGCATAGAGTTTCCGACGTTTTAAGTCCCGATACTAAAGGGGGGGGGGGCTTTAGTCTCCACTCTTTAGTGCCGGTTGTAGAACCGGTATTAAGGCCCTTATGAACCGGTATTAAAGCTCCGTTTTCTACTAGTGCCACTTCGTCCCCACTAAAAGCCACCCAGAGCAAACCCTAGCTCACTTCACTTCGCTCTGCTCTCCGTCTCTTACCCTCCCTTTCCCTATTTCGTTCCTCTCCTGATCACCGTCCACCGTGTCTAGCATCGACAGCCACTTCGACAGATCAAACAATGAATAGGATGCCTTCCACCATGAGGCGGATGATGACAAGGAGGGGCTTAGCCTCCACATCACATTGCAACGTTCGTGGATGGACACAGGCGACCACTCGGACTCTCATATGTCCCCTGTCGCCCGTTGCCATATCACCTATGCCAGAGCTGGCCCTTCCCGCCCCGTGCACAGCTCCACGCGGTCATCCCATGCTGCTCTACAGGCCCGCTGCCCTCCCCACCTACCGCTGCTCCTCAAGGAAAGCGATGGATGTTAGTGCCTGCTCCACCGGTGTTGCGGACGTGCACGCCTGAATCAGAGGGGTGAATCGCTCGCGCGAGAGGCAGCGGGCTTGGGAGAGGGCGACAGCGTCAGAGGTGGTCGCACAGTCCTCCCGTAGCCTCCACGGGTTGTTAGGGTGCCCGATGAGGACAAGTGGCTCCTCGCGTGGGTGTACCGCTGCTCGCTCACGACGGCGGAGACAAACACCCGCCAGCTTTGTCGGAAAAAATGTGAAGGCTCTCCGACTAGGTCTAGAGCAGTCTGTGCATGAGGCGGCGATGCTCAAGAAGCACTAGGCTCGCATCATCTCAGGGTCGATGTGCTACATCAATTCCTCCTCCTTGTTGGACGTCTGTGACGGATCCAATGATGGCTCTGACAACCCCCTGCTGACGCAGACGCCTACAACACCATCGGTTGCCGGAAAGGCAATGGCCCTACAAGGAAGTGGCGAAGCAGCTCGCCATTCTATATTTTATTTCCGTTCTTTAGTAATATTAGTTTAGAACATGTCTGGTGATAAACGGTGCTGCTCTTTGGTGGATGTTTAACTGGATTATGTGCATATCTATGTCCATTTGCTGCGATTTCTATGTCCGTTCATTGAATTTCGTTGATGATCTACGTAGTTTAGTTTCACATTGCATGTGTAGTATCGATTTAGGGTATCAAATATGAGGTACGGGGCTGTCCGGGCATGAATTTGAGATGTGACCGGTCATTGTCCGCGGACGTATAGGGCATCGGGTTTAGTATTTATGGTTATAGATGCTCTAATATTCAGATTGACTGGTGCAATGGGCCATGATGTCCAGGGCGTCATGGAACATTGGATGACAAGTACCGACGTGCAAAAATAGTCACCTAAATCTTGAATATCATGCCATGCAAATCAATTGCATACAATATAAAACAAAGAAAAAGTGTTGTGCTTCGGCCATGCAAAGTACTCACCTAGAAGAAATATTTTGGCACCCGAGGATTGTTATCAAGATGAGGAGTTGTTGGATCATTTGGCACATGAGGTGTTCGATCGACATGGTCAACTACCTCATCATTATTGTTGCATTCCAGGGGATGAATAACATTCCTATATGTTGACAAGCTCATCCTAGTAAAGGTATGGTGACAGAATCAGCTTAGCCTCTCTTCATTGCATAGATGCCAGAATCAGGTAACAATTCCTTGCTCTATACATTTTTGCATGAG
>NC_041393.1:742893852-742926323 GCF_002162155.2 Triticum dicoccoides | reverse complement strand
CACACACACCGAGGTAATGTGATCGATCGAGTACAACAAGCAAGTCTTTCAACGGATGAGTGTGGCTTCGCGATGCAAGCTCAATGGAAGACCCGTTCGTTGTCTTCTCCATGTCGATCCATGCAGTACGTGTGTATCATAGCAAGCAGTAGCTAGCAGATAGTAGGCCCTCGAGGGCATGGCCAATGCCCCGGGTTGGACTACTACCTCAGCACACCACGTCAGTTTTAGATGCTCCAGGTCAGCTCAACCAGCTGCCTGCACAGTGAAACGGGATCTTGCAGAGAAACCCGGCTCCTTGCTGACAAAAGCAAAGCGTAGAGGGTAAAGCAGGATGAAGATGAGCCCACACAAGGAAAGAACACTCAGGATAGAGAGGACTGAATGGACAAAAGCTGAATCAGTAGGTCCTAGAGAGCTACTACCTGTGTTGGATGCCGATGGCCTCCAATAGCTGCTCCATACAATTTTATCTAGGTGAAGCCATGGGGCAGCATCATACAGCTGCCCCATAGTACATGCGCTCAAAATAAGAAAAAGAAAAAGATGCAAAAGCAAGGAGCGCGTACTGTGTCAAGACGGCTCTCTCTCTATATATATAATCCATCGATCTTAGATATGTGTTTATATGTTGTATCAAGTCCGTATATTAGAAAGCAACAACAAAGTAGTACTCGTATACTAATATGGGATCTAGGTTATTGCTTGATATACCCGAGTCCCATGCTTCCATTCTACCTCGACATGGATGGGTACCGCCTGATGTAGGAGTTGTTAAGATCAACAAGGATGCGGCTTTGAGCATGGATTCCGACAAGGTTGGTGCGGGCGGAGTTGCGCGTTCCAGACGTGCGTTACTTGGTTCTTGGAGTAAACCTCACTTCGGGGTCTCCGATCCGTTCAATGCTGAGACTTTTGCGCTGCGGGATGGGGTAATCTTTGCAAATCTACGCGGCTTCTCACATGTGATCATGGAAACAGATTGCCTGGAGATTGTCAATCTCTGGAAAACTCGTCACTATAGCTTCTCTGTGGTGGCACCAGTATTAGTAGAAATTAGAGAGCTAGCTTCCTCTTTTTCTTCCTTTGATATGCAACATGTAAACCGAGCAGCCAATGTACCGGCCTATCTTTGTGCAAAACATGCATGCACTTTGATGGTTACCGAAAGTTGGACTGGCTCGAGACCTTCTTTTCTGCTCACCAGCTTGTTAGCTGATGATGCCAGGAGTTCGTTCGTTGAATAAAGCTCTCTGATTGGAATGCAAAAAAAAGGAAAAAAAAGAAGAAGATGGCAGCTCAAAAAAAAAGATGGATAATTAAGTACTACCTGGAGAGAGATGCAAAAGTTTCTCTCCGGCTGTTAGGAATAGTCCGTCCGATGGATTCACTAGTACGTACCCATGCATCTCTATTATTCCCTAGTTTTCCTCTTCCTCTATTACTCCTTTCCTATGGGAAGGAAGGACGTATCAATTATCCCTGAAGACCAGGCGCCTTCTCCTCCTCTGTTTGTGCATGTCATCGATCCATCGACCACTCGTTGCGCCTCACGTGGATCGCTCTGGCATCTAATGCCTCCCTGCTCGTTGCTCGCCCTCCTCTTCCTATAAATCTCAGATCCGGTTCCTCCTCCCCACGTTCCCACTTCCTCTCCATCTGCTCCTCACCTCGCCTCATCTACAACACATGTATGCGTGAAGATCCAAAGCCGTGCCACGCCGTTCATGTCTTGTCGTGAACCGCCGTACCTGTCTTGTCTCGCCTCGTCCGTGTCTTGTCGTCGTCTGCTCGATCTCCGTGTGAAGAGCCGACAGGCAACCGTGGCAGAGACCAAGCACCCAAGCCGCCCCTTCCGTGTCTCGCAGTCGCCCAATGGCTAGTTCCAACTGCCAACCAGCCCTCCGGCCAACACCCCCCGTCCTTCTCGGTGAGATCCCTTCCACCCTATCCCCTCCCCCCTCCCCTTCTCCTTCGTTTTCAAGCTGATTTGGGTAGATCTTGCATAAACAGAATTCAGAGAGATGTCCATATATTGTAAACAATCCTAGTATGTGGCTAGGGTTTACATAGGTGGATACTAATAATGTAGACATGAACACCAGTTTAGTAGTCAACTCATAAACTTAGGTGGATGCTAAATATATGCAGGCATGACAGATTCTAACTTTTAACAACTGTTGTCTGTTTGCTCCAAACTTCTGCTGAGCAATGTCTGAATTTGTGTTTAAACTACTGCTACTACTTTTGCTCTACTTCTGCTATGCTACTAGCGATCCAGTCCTTTTTTTGAATTGTACATACGTAATACTTGTTGGATACTGCTTATGCCTCAGCTTTCTTATTAGATTGTAGTATTCTGCTCTTCTTTGCTTTTCTTTTGATTTTTGGATTACAAAGAATGCTTAGCTAATGTTATACATTTACATTTACTTCCGTGCTTACATACACAAAGCTGCGAAACATGAACTTGACAAGAAAAACAGTACCTACTTACATTTTTCTTTGAAAAATAGTTCCTATTTACATTTTCTTCCATGTCTATTTCGAACAACTCACTTCTTCTGAAAGTCAAAGCACATTGTTGTTGTACAGAGGAGTAGTAATAGCATTTTGTTTCAGCAGCTGTAACTGGGGTTCAATTCAACTCAACACATCTTTTTCTTAGTAACTACAGGTTGTGGTTGGCGCCTTTGCTTGCTTCAACTGGTGTGCATGAACTTGATGCATACTAGGTCGTTAGAGCAGAAAATATTAGCAGCCAGTAGCTTAGTACTCGTAGCTAGTGTCTCAGTCAAAGGCAAGTTGCAGTAGTATAACCAGAAAACTTAAACCCATTCAACTTTGTTGCAGCAGTTTAAGAAGTAAAATGATGAGCAGAGGTGTTAAAATATGATGGATGCTACAACAAACATTTGGCTAGCATCGTGACTATCTAGTTATGAAAATTGAACACCCAATTTGAATATGGGTTGGAGTTTCAACCAAACACAAGACTAGCTAGTCTGAACCCTATAAACAAAATTGTCTACCATACTTAGGTTAGGACCCCCAGTCACTATCTTGAAAAATGATTTCACGGTACCACCAACATGAGCATGGCAGATTATTTACGCTATGACCGAGCTAAACAAAGAACACTTTCTTGAGGTAATAAGTTGTGCTAGGTACGCACCACAGTTCCTTTTGAAGTAAATAATCTAGCTAGAAATAAATAAATCCATGGGAACGATTGACCAAGATGCACAAAACAGATGCTATGGCCGTGGAGCGATTTGGTTTGTGGCATCGTTGTGCATGCATGTTGTGATTCTTCATTCCCAACATAACGACGCGTTATGCTGCCGAAATTTTTGGTGCAATTTCATGCATTTACTAGTTATTTTGAGCTATAAGACCATGAAGTTGAAAAGCATTTGAAATGAACTCTGAAAAGGTTCCAAGTTGGCATGGTATCATCATTTCACCCACATATCATGTGCAAGAAAGTAGAGAGGCTTACGGCAAAAACTGGATGCACTTCGTGTACAAAACAGACAATCTCCTTCGAAGTATCAGGGTTCAATTCGGAAACTCGTCTGTTACAAAGGCATTTCATTTTTTTTGAACTTATTTGAACCCCCTTGTTTTTCTATGTTCAAAATGCACCATTCAAAGCCACATCATCAATTTACAACCCTTTGTGACTTCATTTGTTATTTTTCATGCATTTACTATTATTTTGAGCTATAAGACCATGAAGTTGAAAAGCATTTGAAATGAACTCTGAAACCAAAGTACATACATAGTTCTCGAGAGCATTAAAACCAAAGTACATACATAGTTCTCATTGAACAACATATAGCTCTCCAGAGCATCTAATTAAACCATACATTGAAATTATGTAAAATATTTCAATGCAAAAACAAATGCGATCATAACCGCAACCAAGGTAACAACTGATCCAACTGCATAATGATACCAAGCCACAATATGAATGGCATATTTTCTAAATTTTTTAATATTCAACCGCATTGCATCCATCTTGATCTTGTGATCATCGACGACATCCGCAACATGCAACTCCAATATCATCTTCTCCTCCTCAATTTTTCTTATTTTTTCCATCAAGTAATTGTTTTCTTCTTCAACTAAATTTAACCTCTTGACAATAGGGTCGGTTGGAATTTCTGATTCAACAACCTCCTAGATAAATAAAATCTATGTCACATTGGTCGGCATAATTGTCATAAACAATAAATGAACCAAATAGTTATGAGAAGATAATATATACCACATCTGAATCATAGATAGGACGAGAGCCAATGGGGGAGGATACCAAAACCATCGCACTATATAATAACAAGGAATAATAAAAGTAAGAAAATTAGACAAGTATCTATCTGAAGTCAGATTTTTTTTTCTTTCAGAAAGAAGATAAGAACAAGAGGCTTACCATGGTGGTGCCAGTGACGAGATCGGCGCGGGCGATCGACGGCGGTGAAGACGGGGCCGGGACGGGGCATGACAGACCACTAAGTCTAGACAAATCTTGTTGAAAATGGAGCTCGGAGGTCGAGTTGCGAGAGGAGAAAGCTTAACTAGTGTGGCTCAGGCATTTCATCGAACACCTCATGTGCATAGGAGGTGAATTAGAGCACCCAAATGCCCTCCCATCACCGGCTTGACAAAACAAAGCACTGTGGAGTGCTCTTCCGCGGCGATGGGGTATATATAGGCAAGTTATTGGTCCCGTTTCGTGGCATGAACCGGGACTAAAGCCACCCCTTATGTCCCAGTTCAAGCCACAAACCGGTACCAATGGTTGTGGGCCAGTAGCGAGGACCATTGGTCCCGGTTCGTGGCTTGAACCGGGACAAATGGTTCCACACGAACCGGGACCAATGCCCACGAGGCCCCGGCCGGCCCCCTGGGCTCACGAACCGGGTCTAATACCCCCCATTGGTCCCGGTTCTTGAAGAACCGGGACTAATGGGCTGGCCAGGGTCGAACGGTAGCCCTGTTTTCTACTAGTGATGGTGCAGATCCAAAGTACTACTAATCCAAACTTGGTCGCTTTGGATCCATTCACTTGAATCTAATCAATGTTTCTTTCACCCACTGACATAATAACTCATCATGATCATAATGATATAACAATCTCTAAATTGCTATTATATCAAAACATGTATAACGGTGTATAAGTACATAAAAAACAACTTAGAAATGGAATAAAGACGAGTAGTTGTAGCGCGGGTCCTAGGCGCACTACTAGTAACTATCAGTAGCGATGGCTGGAGAAAACCCTACTGCTATCTAAGTTAGCAATAGCGCGTGCAGGAACCCTGCTACTGCTAAACTTTTTCTGTAGCACCCTACTAGTAGAGCGCATACCCGCGCTATTGTTAGACCAAAAACACGCGTTGCGGATAGAGTTTTCCCTAGTAGTGCTCATGTGGATCCAAATCCTATGTAGAGTTACCTCTCCTCCTTCAAATGGGAAACATATCTTTTAACACCGACAAGTGGTAAGCAACTGCGTCAACTTGGAATGAATTGCTAAGAGATTTGTTCCTCAAGGTCGTGTTGACTCCCCTTGTGTGGTCCCTTGGTAAACCGAGTAGGTATTCCACCACATCTAGCTCCAAATGTGTAACCTTGTTTCTTCCAACCCATACAAGGTTTCATTTTCTGCACTCGTCCATGACATATTTTGAACACTTCAAGATGGTGGATTTCTTAAGCTTCCAAGAGCACATAGGATTATTTCTATTTATTTCGCACGTGCCACACATGTCTACAAGGAATTGATTTAACTTCTTGAGTCACTAGAAGGCCACAACTTCATATAATAAGGAAAGGCCTCAAAATGGTCTGTGGATGGAGAGGCAAGAGAGGAAATCCATTATCAATTGGCAAATTATGGATATATCCTACTTTTCAAGTAGTTGCAGAGAAGGGCTTATAATCCACAAATCTAGCTCATTTTCATCAAAGAATCTTGAAAAAAATTCTCATACGCCGTTTTAAGCTAGTGCCACATCGTAGAAGGAAGGTTGCTTAATAGCTTGTTTAGGAAGATCCTGTGTTCACTACATGTACCATATCACTAGGTAGGTTAAATCAAGACATTTTTTGGGAGAGGCATATCAACATGGCTACTATTCAAGGAGGGTTGACACAAGTACAAATCTGAATAACATTGACATGTCATCACTGACCGCCCATGAGCGCACATCTATGATGGGCCTTAACACTGATCGGCCATCTGAAAGCGTCAATGATCTGTCCCTTGGGGCTCAGCTGGAATTTTTATCACATACAAGTCTTGAACGGACCGGTCAATGATCGTGCGTTCCATTGGCTAAATTGATCGAAGGTTCACTGATCAACCGATATATTTGCCATGTTTGTGTGGCTCATTTAATTCTAACCCTTCAGTTTTCCCGTCGGTATATGTTGTTGTGTACCCGACATGTTTATTATCCAGCGTCTGCTTGCTATCTCCATTCTAAAAATCATCACTGCCGTCATCGGGCCCCTCTCCGGTTAGTTTTCACCGTATTATAGTGTAATTTTGGTAGCCATGATGATATGCCTCTCCCAAAACCATTGGCTAGATTTAACCTCAATAGTGATTGGTTACGAGTAATGAATAGAGGGCTTCCTCAACAATCTATTCGGCCACCTTTATTATAATATAAAATGTGGCACTAGATCTAGAAGGTGCATGGGAAACACTTTCAAGATTATTTTATGACATTGAACTGGAGTATGTGGATTGTAAGAATCTGTGCGTAGTTGCTAGAAGAAGAGGATATATCCATAATTTGCCAATTGAGAATAAATTTGTTATCCTGCCTCTCCCTCCAAAGACCATACCGAGGCATTTGATTATTATCTGAAGTGGTGGCCTTCCTGGGACCCGAGAAATTAAGTCAACTTCTTGTAGAAATGTGTGGCAAGTGCGAAATAAATATAAAGAATACAGTTTTCTCCTAGAAGCTTAAGAAATCCACCATCTTGAAGTGTTAAAAGTATGTCATGGATGAGTTTAGAAAATGCAACCTTGTATGGGTTGGAAAGAACAAGGTTACCTCTTTGGAGGCATATGAGGTGGAATACCAACTGTGTTTCCCAATGGACCACACAATGGGACTCAACACGACATCCTCGAACGAATCTCTTGGCAATTCATTCAAGTTGACACATTTGCTTACCACTTGTCGGTGTTGAAGGGTATGTTTCACAGTTCTGTTAATGTGCTATCAATAGCATCATAAGGTAAACCAAGTAGCAAAGTCACATGGAAAATACATTTTGTGTGAAAAGTATCTCCAACAATGCATTTGCTCATTGTTGAAGCCTTGGTTAAAAGATAAGGTGCAAACATACGCATAACCAATGAAATGAAATTAATTGGTTCTAGTATTATCAGTCACCTGAATGTCTTCATGGCCATCTCTTTTGGTAAACCCATTAATACATATCCCTCACCCAATGAAGGGGATGGTGCTTCTTCATTGCCCCACTCATCAGAATCCTTTGACAATTGGCTAGACAAATATCACATAATTATCATAATAGTAATATAATAACAATCTTTGGCTACTTGTATGCTTGAAGACTAAATTTTCAATCAATTACTACATGTCGTACCATCTTGGACGATCCATCATCATCCAAGTTCTTTATGGAAGATCCATTATCATCCAGATTCCATTATCAATCTCATCACGACTTTCTGAATAAAGTTGATTATGTCGTGTAACCCACCATGACTTTTCAATTCAATAGAAATTTTACATATACAAAGAATTCTTAGGAAAAAATCCAATGAAAGTAAATCCTTTGATAAAATTATCAAGCATTCCATTTCTCCATAAATTATCCTTTGAATCAAGCGGCCCAAAGCTTCCCCAAACAAAGGAAGGATAGAAAACCTACCAGAATTATTGATCTAAGAAGATGTGCCCCCTCCGACCATTCGTATATCTCTCTCCCTAGTTAAGAGAAATAGGAGGAGTACGTGAGCACTAGGAAGGGCGCAGGCAGGTCTGTGGAAGAGAGTATGAAGATGGCGACAACAAAAACAATGGATGTGGAGTCAAGCATGACGCATAGTGGAAGTCGCACTGCTGAGGCGACAAGGAGGAAGAGGCAAGCAATGGAAAGAGTGGATGCGAAGGAGGAGAGAATGACGGCTCTCCTCTGCCCCTATATGCTTTAGACCTAGGAGCGTAAATGGTAGGTAATTAAAGCCATGAATTGAAAAGATATCCACACGAGAAAATTTCGCTTCTTATGGCAGAAATTTGGGAAGATTTTATTCTTATATCTTTTCAAATCACACATATCGTCTAATATCTTCCCAAATACTACTAGGATTTGGAATATCTCCCCAACTCATGGGCTTTAACTTCCTGCCATAATTATTTTGAGTAAATTGTAGGTATAGTACCTCTACTTGTTGGCGCGTTATAGAACAGTCCTCAAACTCATAAATTTCTCCAGTACAATCCTTATATACATGAAAATATGTAGACACACAGTGATGAATATAGCTATGGTTATGTACGGCTCCTACGTGGTCATGTATTGGTTTGAAAATTTTGCGACTTGGTCCTCCTTTTCTTCTTCATCCTCAACCTCCTCGCCTTCTCCTCCATACCATTTCATCAACATTGTTGGTGGGTGTGGTCCTATGTGATTGGTGCCTTCATGTATCTACCCACATCTCCTTCTAATTCTTCTCAAACAACCATGTAACACTCTCTCGTTATAGGGGTGCTAGTTGACTTGCCAGCCAATGATCTATTGCTAGCAACCTTGGGGTGCTTGTGGATTTGCGGAAGATGAGGTGGCCATATCTCCAGTCGACCATGAGCACGATGACGAGGATGGGGATTTAGTCCATGGGATTTTTAAGGGAACATGCTATGCAACGAAAAACTTATTATACACAATCATACCCAAGAACATTATGAAGATAGCAGGTAACGACGATCTCAACAACAACCAAATGAGCTGAAGTAGTGTAGGCTGTCACACGTAAGCTTCATTATATCTTCCTCAAAATAGCCACCATACCTACCTCATTGACCTGTCAGAGTGGGGACTCTTTCTCCTGCTTCATGCGGTGGCGCGGCGGGATGGTGTCTCTTCCTTGATGCCCTTCAGCGATGGTGGTGCCGGACCCATGTGACGGATCAAACTCCCAATCATTATCTCCATCTGGCGGAGCAATTCTTTGTCTGTTAGAGTGGCCTTCACGAGGGGGAGGGGCCGCTGCAACGTCTGCTCCTGTTCATCGTCATAGGAGATGTCCTTCTCCTCCTTGCCAGATGAGCTAACCACTGTGGACGCCGAGGCGCACGAAGAGCAGCGACGGCAGCGCCAAGATCCAGCCAAAGAATAACTACCATTGCCACTGCCTTTGAGGAAAGACGCAGAGAACCATGACTTTGGCATTGTTATTGAAGTTTTGTGGGTTCAAAGATGAGGAGGGGCTCAGAGAGGAAGAGTGGCTCAGAGATGTCGTCCAGGACATGCACTATAGGGGGGTGGCACAGCCCGGATTTACCTATATGTTGTATTTACCTCGCCAGATGATAGTATGATAAATCAAATCAGTTGTTGGATGCAGTCCTTCCAAATGCTTGAACCATGAAGATAGCATAGTGGCATGTACAACTAGCTGGTGGCTTAGACGCTCACCGTGCCAAGAAAAGGATGTGGATAGGCAGCATGCGGGTGTTGGATATAGTGCTTGAGCATATCCTTAGGAAACTGATGTGGCACATCAGCCTAGTCTGCCAAAAAAGAAAAGTGCATGATCCCCATCCTCATTCTTCTTCGGTTAAGAAACATGTGCATTTATTTGGGGTTCTAATTTTTTTAAGTTGTAACTTTTGATTCGAGCGTCGGAACTTAGATCCGTCTTCACCGTTGGGTTTCTTGTGATGAATTCTTCAAAAGTCGATCTCATATGGGTAGCATTCAATGAAGTTTTTAGAGAAATTTTGGGTGCTACGAAGCCAACTTTAGGGCTATAGAAAAGCAACTCCTTTTTATTACCTAGTATGACTAACTATGAGTGTGTGCTTCCAAGTTTGTTACCATGACTACCAATTGACTAGCTTCCCTCTAAGTTGCCTAAAATAAGGACAACTCCAACGCGGATCACTAAATCGCTCCCAAATGCCCGGCCTGGCCTATCCAGACACATTTAGCCATCCAAAGGTGATCACCTAATTTTCCCGAACAGGTCCGTACGCCCAAAACCCCCCAAAACGTATCACTCAATTTGCCTTTTGTACTACATACAAGCAACTACATTGTAATGTGTATCAACAAACTTTTCTAACATTATCCCAGCTTTCCTATCGTGATTGCTCTGTTTCCCATCGTGGTTGCTTAGTTGCCTACCGTTAATATTCAATTCCTACCATTAATGCACAGTTGCATGCTATCACTAAATTAGTTGTCCACTTGTTTCTCAGTTGACTAACGCAAATTAGTTTCCTACAAATATTATGAAGTTACTTATCATTTTTTCTTTCTATGTTTCCTGCAAAATACTCCGAAGTAAGTTATCGATGATGCTAAGTTGCCAACAATTACTATTTCAGTTGCCTACATTATATTAAAAAGTTAAGTTACCCAATTCAAAGCCGATTTCGCCGTTGGCTTCATCATGATGAATTCTTCAAAACCAGATCACATATGAAGTATGTCTCGACAAACATTTTCTGAGAGCAACTTTTGGCCTACGGAGGCAACTTTAGTGCTATATGAAAGCAACTTCTTTGTTTTCCTAGTATGACTGCATATCAGCTGGAAGTACTTATAAATTGGCTACCATAAACTACAAAGTTGACTAGCTCCACCTCTAAGTTGCACAACATAACTAGCGAGTATACAATTTAGTTTTTTCATGTAGACAACATAGGAAGCATGCATGGTAGACAACTTTCGCTCTACGCAGGGCAACTTCAATAGTATGTTAGGCATCTATATTGTGTACAACTTAGTATTTTATGGAGGAAACTCAGAAATCATGGTAACCAACTTCTAAACTACTTCAGGCAACTAATTAGCAACACATATGCATCTTACTCGTGATGCCAACTATTGCATATTGTACTGCTATCTATACCACTACAAACTTGGTTACTGTTGATGCTCAGTTGCCTACTATACTATGAAGTTGCCTATCATGATTTCTAATTTGCATACGACACCAAAACCATTGTGGAACACGTTAGGACATTGTTACACACTCTCAGATCATATTAAGCAATTTAGGACAATGTTAGGAAACTTGACAGTCATGGTATGATTACTCCGCAGTCATAGTAGCCAATTTAATTAGTAGGGCATCAAGCTAATTGGCCGTTATGGTAAGGGACCTAATGGAAAGTTGCCACATGTTGGACTAAAAGTTGCCTCATATTGTACCGAAGTTGCTTGATAATTTTTTCGTCGAAACTATCCACATGGAATCTAGTTTTTAAGAACTCATCATGAGAAACCTAATGGTGAACAACGAAATGCAATTCCGACATTCCAATGAAGAGTAATAGCTTTTTTAAATTGTACAAACCAAAATTTAATGCAAAAAGAGCCCAGATTTACATGTGTGACCCCACAGATATTCCCTTGTGTGAATTACTCGTTGCATTAAGTGCATATCGCTTTATGTCCCTGTTGTCCGCAAGTGGCGCTACATTCACATCCACTTCTTTCGCATCCCACGGTTAACTAGGGTATGTATGTTCTCTTCAAATAGCCTGGACGTGACCCGCTGACAAATTTGACCAACAAACTAGCAGCACTAGCAAAAGGATGGCATGCGTGAGACCTCCTCCTTGGCGCCTTAAGCGTCAAGGAGGGAGATGGTCCCACGCTCACCCTTCATGGGTCGACCCATTATGGATGCCAGTGCTCGATGGAGCGGCTCCGTTTTTTTCAGAATGTTACGCTCACCCTTCATGGGTCGACCCATTATGGATGCCAGTGCTCGATGGAGCTGGTCCCATGCTCACCCTTCATGGGTCGACCCATTATGGATGCCAGTGCTCGATGGAGCGGCTCCGTTTTTTTCAGAATGTTACGCAGGAAAAAGCATTACCTGAATCCCTTCAGTCATGGTTCGCTAGTGCATCATATGATCTTGGATTGGTGGTGGTTGGTCTGCAAGAGGTTGAGATGGGTGCTGAAATTCTTTCCATGGCAATTCTCTAATCATGGTCAAGTAGTCAGTCGTTGACCTGTTGACCAGTGATTTTTGAAATTAATGTGGTATTTTCAAGGCAATCAGGAAATGGAAAAAATCATTTAAAAAATTATAAAAATTTCACGGGTTCAAAAAAATCATGAATTCAAAAAATGTTAACTAGTTATTAAATAAAATCACAAAAATGGAAAAAGTACATTGATTTTCCAAAAAAGTTAATTGATTTTTTTGGAAAAAATCATCAAATTATGAAGAAGTTCACGAACTTGAAAAAAAATCATCCATTTTGAAAATAAGTTCATTGATTCTAGAGAAAAGTTCATCTATTTTGCAAAATGAAATCACTAATTTGAAAATTTTCATAATTCTTTTACAAATCAATGATTTAATAAAATGCACACATTTAAAAAACAGGATATGGAAAAAAGGAAAGAAAAAATAAAATACAGAGGCCTAGGTGGAAACACATAGAAAATGAACAGAAAAGAATATAGACCAGCCCGCTACTAGACCTAGTGTACGGTGGTGTGTGCGCCCTGTACTAAATTGCCTTTAAGCCGTGCTTAATGTGAAATACATAATTAAGGAGTACTCCTTGCGGAGCTCACTTCAACTCCCCAGGTTGCGACAAATGACGCGCTGCATGTGCGCCACTTGTCGCAACCTGGGAGTTTTACCTTTTTTCATAGATTCGTTTATTCAAAACGTTTTATCTCTTTAACCGTGCGTCCAAATATTGAACTGGTTTTGCCGTTGGATTCCACACGTTGAGATCTTCAAAACTAGATCACATGTTGATAAGTTTTCACAAACTTTTTTTCATGAAAAAAACCGGACGAAAAAACCGAACCGGGACCACGGTTTTTTTCCCTTTTCGAAAGAGGCACGGCCGTGCCTCTGACGAAATCACAACCGTGCCTCTCGCGGAAGCAAAACCGTGCCTCTCGCAAAAGAAAAAAAAAATACAAAATACGTTTTTTTTTCGTTTCCGAGGAGGCACGGCCGTGACTCCCGCGAAAGCACAACCGTGCCTCTCGCGGAAGCAAAACCGTACCTCTCGCGGAAGAGAAAAAAATAAAAACGTGTTTTTTTTTTATTTCAAGAGGCACGGCCGTGACTCTCGCGAAAGCTCAACCGTGCCTCTTATGAAAGCAAAACCGTGCCTCTCGCGAAAGAAAAAAAAATCAGAAAACGTGTTTTTTTCATTTCCAAGAGGCACGGTGGTGCCTCTCGCGTAAGCACAATCGTGCCTCTCGCGAAACAAAAGTGTGACTCTCGTGGGAAAAAAATGAGTTCTTTTGCGCAAATTTTTTTCTTCAAAATTTTTTTGATCGAAAAGCTAGGGAAGACCGGTGGAAAACAAAAACGTCAAAAAAACAAAAAAACCTTTTTAAAAGCCAAAAACACGTACGAAAAATAAAAAAAAACAAAATTCAAAGGAAGCGCCGAGAGCACCAAACGTGGCAAATGGCTGAAAGCGCGCCAAGTGGCGCTGATGGTTGCGAGGCTCCCAAAGGAGCACTTTGTTAATTAGTTGCTCCCTGCTTAACGTGGCGAATAGGCTTTGGAGGCAGATGT
This sequence comes from Triticum dicoccoides, assembly GCF_002162155.2. Taxonomy (NCBI): domain Eukaryota; kingdom Viridiplantae; phylum Streptophyta; class Magnoliopsida; order Poales; family Poaceae; genus Triticum; species Triticum dicoccoides. The sequence goes on along the minus strand of NC_041393.1, from coordinate 742,912,528 downwards.
GGGCAGAGGTGGAGCCCATTGGGTACATATATCAATTAAAAAGGTCCAGTACGTCAGAGTAGCCCAACAACATGGCATCGGTGTCGGCCCTTTTCAGCCACGCCTCCGCATCTGGCCAACTCAGCACGTCTATACCCATTCCTAATAGAAATAGCCTACAGTCGGACGACTATAGCCATGTCATTAGCTATTTCATTCGATCAATGGGTTCGATCGGTTAAGTCCGGTATTTTCGTTTTCATTACCTGTTGTTTTTTCTTAGGTTTTCTTTTTTGATCGATATTTTTTGGATATTTTTTCCTTTATGATGCTTTTTATTTTCGTTGTTTTCCAATAGTTTTTCCCTTTCGAATTATAATTTGGTTTTCTTTTTGATTTTTTGATTTTTTGGTATCTTCCGTTTTTCTTTCTTTGTAAGTTTTTGGTTTTTGTTCTTTCAACAAATCTCTACTCATTCATACATGTTGTAAATTTTCCATATACATGTAAAACATTTTTATACTTGTTTAAATTTTTCCAAATACATATTTACCATTTATTTACATAAACATGGTTTGAATATATTTCTCTAATACGTGTTAAGAATTTATTAAGTACATTCAAACATTTATTGGAATGGTAAAAACCATGTTTTTGAACTATGCAAATATATTTGTACATTGTAGAAATATATATTATTTAAATGTAACACACACTTTTTTGAAACCTATGAAGTTTTTTATTAAATGTAACTTCCAATTTTTTTAATACTCAAAACATTTTAATTGAATTAGAAAAATATTTTCTTACATTTGTGTAAACATTTTTTTTAAAGGTTACATATATTTCTGTTCAAAAGTGCGACATTCCATAATTGTCACAAACGATGGAGTGGCAGGTGGTAACTTTTGCCCGCCATTGCAGATCACGTAGCTGTGGTGGCACCTTTTTCTAACCACCGCTGAATCTTATCTGCCCGCCACTAATTTTAACCCACCTATAAGCCCTTTTCGAGTAGTGGCAATACATAATTACTTGTTCAGGTCAAACATTCAACGATGTACTCCCTTTGTTCTTATAAGCCTTTTTATAGATTCCATTACGTATCACATACGGAGCAAAATGAGTGAATCTACACTCTAAAATACATCTATATACACCTAGTATATACACCTAGCATTGGCACCTAGCATTGAAAGCTTTGAAAAGATTTATATTTAGAAACAGAGTGAGTAGTATATACACCTAGCATTGGCATCAAATTTTATGTATGGCAAGCTCCAATCCTTGCAAGATAGCTGGCTTCGCCAATGTCCCGCACATAAACATATGGACTGGGTTATGGGAGTGTTTGGACATATGGTGAGGTGCTTGCCAGCCGTTTGATGAAATGGTTATTAAAGGGAATATGGGGAGGAGGAGGAGGAAGAAGAGGATGAAGAAAAGGAGGGCCAACATGCAAAATTTCATGCTAATACATTGCCATGTAGCGCTAGACTATGTGTTATATATTTCATGACCAGGAACGTGTCATTGTCGGAGCATGTTCTGAGTTTGACAACCGTTTCCTAACGTGCCAACGAGCACATGTACCATTGTTCTTTTTCTTTTGTCGCCCAAATAGCTCTTGTGTGGCTCGCAGCCGGCTTTGTGCTGATCATGGTGATGCCATACCGCCATTCCTCTGTTGTGAGCTCGGGCTCGCAGTTGAGACATCGTAGCAGCACCTTGACAGCAAAATTCCGCCCATTCGATCGGCCAGCCTCTCTGGCAAGGTTTCATCACGAAATGACATTTGTGGAAGACATGGCAGAAAAACAAAACCGATACTTCAAAAGCTTTTGGAGCATCGTTTTTGTCACCACGTTTTTCACGAATGTCATCCGATGTGGAAACTTTGCAAGCAATCAAAAATTTGTCAAAGTTTGCTAAAAGAAAATTCATATATTTTTTGTTTGATTTTACTGGTTATGAAAGCTCGCATGAGCTCGAGTTCAGTTTAACTGCGTCCTCATTTTTTGCACCTTCTTTAGGCTCAACACATGCAGAACTTTTGTATTTTATTGTATGATTGGGAACATAATTTAAAGTACTAAGTAGATTGTGGGGAAAATGAGTTGCCGTCCTTACGACTCTCGTTTGAACATGACATTGACAGGTACCATCCAAAACAAGTGAGGCAGTTAAGAATAATCAATAAACAATACTATTCCCTCCTTTTCGGTTTACAGGCATCAATTCAAAAGTTTCATCAATCAAGATAGATGATGGGTGATAGAATACATTTTATAGTTTGCAAAAACACTCCATTAATGTGTTCGTTTTCCTCAAAAAAGTTTGTTTACTAATGCATTAATTTCAATGAATGCATGCATGATCAATAATTGACTAAAAAAATTACATGCACTGACTAGTTTTTTTTAATCTTTGCATGTAGTGATTTAATGAACCTCAAAATCTGAAATTGTGATGGGAAGCAATAAAATTAAGACATATAGAACGAAGAGATAATTTTTTTTAAATAAGCCCTATAAATCGAAAGGAAGAAAGTATCACAGCTGATACTTATCCATCATACAAAGCTCCAAACAAAGCTTCGGCCATCTTAAGTTACTGTAACACTTACACAATAGCATTAGCAAGGATTCAGGAGCATAGCTTTATGCAGCTACAGTACAACAACACCAGTATTATTAAAGATACTAAAAGAGCAAATACTTAAGAAAAGAGACACTGATAATTGAATCAGTACATAGTAATATCAAGCAAATATTTATACCTACGAGCCTACGACCGTGACTGAAGTCCTCTGTTACTTAAACCTGAAAAACTGAAATCGCGAGGAGTCTAGCTCAATCGATGTATCCATGTCCAGAATTGGATCACTACACTTTTGCCCTCATCAGTCGAATGGTGTGCTGCTAATAGACTAGCTGACGCACCCAACCTCACATAGCCGCAGCCAGCGACGCAGAGCACATCCAACAAATAGGGGAGTGGGGAGGAGACGGTGCTCACCGGAGGGAAACCGGCGTCAGGGACGACCACGTCTGGGTCGAGGTGGGTCGACGGCGAGTGCGGTCCGGAGTGGAATATGCTAGGCGGAGGCGTCGTGGGGGTGTGTTGCTGTGCTCGATCTCGGTCTGGTCTGGATTTGCTCTCAATTACACAGATCCAGTGCCACCGATTCGCACCAAGTCGCAGAGCCGTCCTAGATCGTCTGTCGGGGACATAAACTGTACACGCCGCACGGCGCGCCGCGATTCACTTGTACAGTGTATGTCCCTCGCCAGATGATCCTACGACGAATCATTTGTTGATTTCATGCCTCTCATATGCTTGAACAGACAAGCACAGTCGCATGTCCTTACTACTAGTACGGCAGTACCCAGCGCTCGCAGTACAGAGGGGAAAGGTTTCAATCACCGCTACTACTAATAGTCAGAGATGGAACCGACGCCACGCCACACCACGCCACGTTTCTCAGCACCGCGCAACACGTTTCAAACTTTCAGCATGCAGCCTGACAGGACTTAGTCGGTTCCACAAGTAATGGTCTACTTGTCTGCCAGTCTCTATCCACTCGTGCATGCATAGCTCCACGACAGACCATGCAACGGTCACGGGCTCATGGCACGAGAGACCAACAACAATCCTAGGGGCCCACTCCCCTACTTTAACGCTTTTCTTTTTTGTCAATACGCGCTTAAGAGCAACTTTAGCAGACCCGGTATACGGTCCAATTTTCTGGTCAGAACAGAGCCCATATACTCGTCCGGCTCGTAAATTTTTTTATCACGGCCGGCAAACCGCCCCACCCCACCCCCAAGCAGTATATCTACGGGTTCGCGAGGCATATGCGCGTCAAAACCCTAGCCCCCCGCCGCCGCGTCTCGCCGCAATTCCTCATTTTCTCCTCACATTTCTCGCCGCCGGTGAGCCCACTTCCGCCTACGGCCGTCATGTGGGGCCGCATGTGGAGCTCCGGCCACAGCTTCGGTGGCAGCTCCGGCAGGGGCGGCGACCCCGAGCGTGAGTGGCGCTTCCACTCGGACGGCTCGAGGAAGCGCGCGGCGAGGAAGTGGACGAACAAGGGCCTCGAGCCGCCGCCGAGCTTTCTCTTTCGCGAGACGGAGGAGTACGACCGTCGGCACGGGTGTACGCCCTCCTCGGTCGCGGATCCTCCCGGCGCGGCGGACGTGGCGACGGAGGAAACATCGAGAGGGAAGGGGATCCTCTCGGGCGGGCGAGCGGCGAAGAGGACAAGACTAAGGAGGCAAGGCAAGCTCGAAACCGATCTTGCGTCTCTTAATTAGTTATGGGTTTGATTTGGCCCTGTCGTTTATAGAGTGGATTCATTCTGTTGTTGTTGGTCGCTTCTTTGGTTTCTTTTCCCCTCATAAGAAAAAGTGATGTGCGAGTGGATTTAGGATTTTGATTGAAGCATCTGGCTTGTCTTGTGAGTGGCTGCTGCCTCTCTGGCCATGGGAGCCGCAGACTCGCGGGAATCCAAGCCTGCCAATCTTCAGAAGCCAAGCAACGGTGCATCGATCGTCCACAGTTGTCCGGCCACGTCGACAAGCGGGTGAAATTGGACGGGGCGGACGAGGCCTCTAGCCGTTGGACTGCACCCACCGGTCCTCGATTCATACGTATAGCCCAGTAGCGCGTGATTTCGGTGGGCAGCGCGCGTCAATTTGAACAGCCAAGGTGAGTTCTTTGTGTGATGAGCTGTTGTGTGCGTGCGTGCTCTACCTTGATGTGTGCATGCGCGTCTGGTGTTTGTGCGCATGTACCTCATCAGAATTAAAGTTGTTCAGATCTGATTAGGTTTACACAATGAACAATTTACAGAAGGCATCGAAAGGAAAACTGAACAGGCTCATAATCTCTAATTGTGCCAACATTTTGCACATATCCTAGAACATTTATATGAAGCTCCATTAACTATTCGTGCCGTCTTGAATCCGAGATCAAGACGACCATACCGGTTACAACCTTGGAGCAGAGCAGCGCGCCTAAAGACAGATTATATAATGTTTGAGACACATTCAGAGAAGTTGACGTCATCACTGGTTGATCGGCAGCTCGTTCTCCTTCCAAGCCAAAAACCCTCCGGCGATGTCGGCCACGCCAGTGAAACCCTGATAAAGTTACATGACACACATCAGGGAGAGACATTTATGAAACAGCAGCGACGATGAGATGGATTGGCATTGACGTGCTTACGGCGGAGCAGAGTTCGGCTGCTGCCATGAGGGACCTCCTGCCACTTTGGCATCCCTGAAATTTACAAGCTAAGTTTGAATTGAATTTAAGGAGGATATGATGACCCAAAAGAAATTAAAAAAAAACCGAGCGTGTTTCGGATCAGTGGAAGGCGTACAATGATGATCTCGTCTTCCCTCCTGAATATCGCCGACACTTGCTCTAGAAAGCCCGAGTTTTTCGCCATCCCTGCCAATGGGAATTCAAATTTTGTTGGAGGAGTCAAGGTAAACTATGTCAGGAAGGACAATTATTCATTCATCGGCATCCGTAAAATGCTCCGGATCATGGTCCCAAGCAACAATAAACAATGCCCGGCGACGGCCTTTCGCGGCGCCAAGAGAGACACCACGATTCACGTGCATTCACGTGTTGGTTCAGATTTATACACCTATCCACTGACTGCAGCGCTGCCTACCCTGATTTGTCAGTGCGGATGTTCATATTCTGAAACCACTCTAGTCCAAAAATACAACACCTTTTGCGTTGGACTAGATGTTTAACTATAATTGATCTTGCTAACATTGGTCCCATATATTTCTTTCTATGATCACAAGACACAAGAGGAAGCTTCACTGGAGTGAAGTGGGTTTGATGAATTACCTGAGCCGGTGCTGTGCATGTAGGAGATGTTCACCGCTCCTGCCGGATGCCCGCCGCCAAACTCACCCTCCGTTCTGCAGACACAAGACATCAGCAAAACTGGTTTCGGATCGATCTAACGAATTCGTACAATTTACAATTTACATATTTGTTTTCTGTACAGTCTGCAGCGAACTGAATTTTTCTCTCTATCTGTTGACAGTACAGAGCCCAGAGTGCAGAGGCGGCAGAGGCAGAGCAGGGATTAAGCAGGTGATTGTGTGGTTAAGCAGGTGACGGACTGACGGTATGTTTACCTCACGTCGAGGTAGCGGTGGCCGGCCAGCTGCAGCTTGTAGGCGACGCGCACCGGCACCGATGGCGGCACGGCGGCCACCTCCGCATTGGCTTCCTTGGGGCCCGACGCTGCTCCGGTGCCGTATCTGGAGCGAGAAGAAGGAACAAGCGTATAAATCGAAAGATAAAACCCTGTCATTCGACCAGTCCCACCCGATCGATCACCCTGACCGACCTGACGGAGCCGAGCATCCTCCCGGCGGCGCACACCGGCCTCGCTCCCACGGCGCCAAGCCGCCGCAGCCTGCAGGTCAGATCATTTGAGACGGAGCATGAAGCAGATCGGAACCGAAAGGATCCAGGATCGGTTGTGTAGAGAGAGACTTACCTGCAGGTGGTGATGGCGAGGGGCGTGGGGTTGGCGATGAGGCGCGCGGGGACGGAGACGCAGCGGGCGATGAAGCTGGCCGACGCCATTTTATCTCTCGATCGTCTCGATCGTGGCGTTCGTTTGGATCGATGTGTTCTCCTCCTTGTTCCTGGACTTGTTCTTGGGGACTCCGGGGAAAAAAATTATATGAGACCAGGTCTCATATAAATCAGGTGAGACCCGCCCTGATGGATGACATGTGGCATTCACAAATCACAAAGCATCTAATCTCTCCCCCCCTGATTTCAGGTGGGGGTGGGGGGATGCTTTGTGATTTGTGAATGCCACATGTCATCCATCAGGATGGGTCTCACCTGCTAATCCGTGAGACCTGGTCTCATACAATTTTTTTCCGGACTCCGGAGCCGGACTGGGCACAATAAGCGGAAGGAAGGAAGGAGAGTTTCCAAATGAAGTTCCTCCCTCTTCTTCTCTCTCTCGGTATACCCATGGAAATCTGGCTCCTTGGGCTCCTATTTATTCGAGATTGGAGAAATCAATGGTACGTTTTGCCTGCTAGCTAGTACTAGTACAATATACTTGTAACAATAACAGAAGAGGGTAGAAGGGAAACCGCGTGTTTTCTCTGTTAGACGTGTATAGTCCCTTTTTGTTATATCCTCATTGTATGAGGGGTTTTATGCACTTTACCACACATGTATATGTAATGGTCTTTGGGGCGCTGGTCCTTAGGGACACGTGCACGAATACTTCCCTGTTGTCATCGACAAGGCCAATCCTGCGCTGGTATGGGAGCGGCGACAGCGGTGCGTGGGCGGCTCATTCTGGTGGCGGCAATGGCTGTTCGGTGGTCCATGGACCTCGATGTAATTTTTATTATGTTTGTGGTGTTTTGTACTTCTGGTGAATCTTCATAACAGATTTGATCCTTTTCGCGGGAAAAAAAACTATTGTTGAGGAGAAAGATGTTGCCTGGCATATCTCACGCTAATGTTACATCTGGGTACATGGAATAATGTTTCCTGGTAGAATTAAGTGAATTAAATATGTCAATCAAAAATCACCACACACACACAATCACAAATATGTGTGTATATACCAATGTCAGCCATAAATTACACATACATATATAATCCAAAATTGTGTGATGGTGGTTTCTTCAAATGTTTTTGAAAAATCTTAATTAATAAATTATAATTATTTAACAGTATGAATGTGCTAACGTCCAGATAAATTGATACATAGGCATTGGCCCTATCAAACTATATAGCTAGAGTACCTGCTATAGTACACATCTATGGAGAGTAATGAAATTATAGCCTGGTCATAATTCACGGGTTGGATATTTTTTGGTTTCAGTTTGTCTTTGTGATGTGAATATATGATCATCTTAACGACTTTGTTATAGTTTTCTTTGTCAAAGTTCACCCCGGACGATTTATGCATGTTGGCAAGTTGTTTCCTCTACGGGGCATATATCAGTAGCCTGCACCATCCTTCACATGGATTCTATAACCTGAGAAACAACCGAATTCCATAATTTCCATGTATAAAGATTGACATCTATAAGTAAACTATTCATTTTTATTTTATCTGCTACATTGATCTGGGGTGCTACGATGTTTGGTGATAGCTACCATGCAACTTATGTTGTAAAAATATATTGGAATCTTCCTTTTGCACTAGAAGCTTAAGCAAGTGGCAATGGTAATTCATGGCTGCATATCTCCCCAAATAGATTGACAAAACTAAATGTATACTTCTATGATAGTATTAATTAAAACATACAAAGTTTGTGTTGGTCAAGCATTACTATAATATAACATAATTGATTTAGAATCACTAGCCTGTGCAGTAGCATGGGTTGATGACTAGTGCAATCTAAATAAAGTTGGTAATAGATAAACGTTGATAAATTCAGCTCAATGTTATCGGAGCCCATCAAACAAGGCAGATTGAAGCCAAGAAACATATAAGAAGTGCTGCACAAGCAAAGGGCCAGCACTACTATATAAAAGAGACCATCTAGATATTGTGTAAGTGCCAGAACGATAATTACCTACTTATTGTGTGTACATGTTGGTGTTTCCACCTACACAGTCACAGTGGGTCTAGATCACCCAAACGAGTTACACAACCACTGTTTACGTACTTATCATGTGCCGATTTCTTCATCAAGCACTTACACACACATGCGCGCGTGCACACAGTGAGAGAGAGAGAGAGAGGGGGGGAGGAATGAGCCAACCGAGTATATATAGTACTCGATTGTAAGAACCCAAAGAAAGTGAAGGAACCACCTATTCATCTAGTACCCGAAAAATATTCGGAAATGCTAAAATCAGATTTTTTAAGTATGTCAAATCAAACGAGGATTTCCCACGCTTGCTAAAGGAAAGTGTCGTCCTCACGACAACATAATTTCCCATGCATGAAAATCCGACGTTCGATTTGTAGCGAAATCCAAAATATTTTAGCGCTAGTCAATATTTTGAACCTTAGATCACCATGAAACGGAGATGATCCCGAGCACCCAGTTTTTCTTCTTCATCCCTTCCTTTTTCCTTCGCATGATCTTTTCCTCCCCTGCGCGGTCAGCCAACGCCGTCTGGAGTGCATGATCCCACAGCTCATGGCTAACCTGGCCCCATGCATCGACGCCTCCTCTCACCACATCCCGCCTTGTTGCCACTACCCAATGTCATTCCTCACTCCCCTCCACCGAACTCCTGTTCTCCGGCGCCGGCGGCCACCGCCGCTCCCACCTGCATACGAACTGTCAACCCTTTGACTCCCTTCCAAATGGGATGGCGATGCCCTTGTCTCACCCTAGAGCTAACATGGTAAATTGACTGGCCCAACTCACGATTTCAGGTAGCTGAATATTGCAAAATCAAAAATTAAAACATACACATAGATTTCAACCAAATGAACATACGAAAAAAGGAACACACATGATACATGATATATATATTGAAATAACGTAACATGCTCCATATTACAGTGGTCCAGATCAATAGGGCTTTATTTTCATCATTCGTAACACCGATTAACATATGCATGACATATGGAGGCATGCGCACCGATCGTGTGCACCAGGGGAAATGGGTTTAAAAGACTTAATAAAAGGGAAAATGGGATTAAAAGATGGCAAACGAGGCAAAGATGCACACTTGTATCCGTCGACCCATCAATCTGGACCACGATAGCATGCCCTGAGTCACCGAGGACGGCAATTTTCATCGCAAGCCTTCCCGCACACGGGCGAGCAAAGCGATGATGCCGCTGGGCAGAGGCATGATATGCAAAGCAAGACGCAACGCCCCCCAATGGTGTCTGGGCAGTCATTGCAGTCTGCTGCCGACTGGCCCAAGCTGAGGCCGATAGCCAGTACGACGATGCATACCACGGCCGACACCTTCAGAGGGGAAGCTGAAGCCATTGATGGATTGATTCTTGCAAAAGATCAATGAAGAAAGAGCAGAGCAAGTAAATATTGGAAGTGCGGGAGGAGGAGCTATAGGTACGATGTCTAAGTCTGTTTCTGCTAGAGTATTTATAGGCGGAACAACTGGAAAGATTGGCTCTGCTTTGCTAGACACCTGGCATCAATCACTGGAGTATGATATGAACTTGCGGAGTCTGGTCAACTGATCCACCCTCGATAGCATATCCTAGCCTTATCTCTAATGACATCTTGATTGTCGCCCTCCAACAACCATCTAAACTATGTACTGTATTTGTTAGGCGTACTATCATAAACTAGAGTTGTTAATTAACTCATCCATAAGATCTGCATGCGCGTTTCTTTAGTGCAATCTACGCTAGCTTGCACATCAATGGAGCGTCGGATGCCAATCCCATATGCTTTCCCACGCTACATATCATTCAGGTCAAAGCAACTAAGTGGCTCATTAATCAGGCCACAGAAAAAGCTTGGAAATTTGCCTATTTGTTTAATGATGGAATTAATAAATGGGGTTTGCTTTAAGTGGTTATTGCCAATAGAAGCTACCACAGATAGGGTTTTTGTTTGCCCCAATTGGGATGCTCATCTCCCCTTTTCTGTGGTCTCTGCACTCCCAAGAACAGGGAGCGACCATACCCCTCTCTTATTGGATACTGGAGCTAAGAAGGTTACCTCCCAAAAGATTTTTGGATTTGAAAAGTGGCGGCTTGACCACCCTGAGTTCAACACTTTAGTTTCTGAGGTTCGGAACACACCAACTCCTTGCTCTTCTGCCATTGATGTCTGGCAGGCTAAAACTAAGCTACTTAGGAAAAAAAGTTAAGGGATGGAGCATAAATTTGGAGGCAGCGCTGAAAACCAAAAAGAGAGATCTTAATAATGAATCTGGAGTATGACATCTTAGATGTATTTTCCGACGTAAATTGTCTAGATGACTCTGACAAGGCTAGGATGAAGGATATTAAAAAAGAACTTGATACAATTTGGTACAAGGAGGAGACTGCCGTGTGGTAGAGATCCAGAGATTGTAGGATTAGGGATGGAGATAGAAATAATGCTTATCTCATGCTCTTACGAATCACCGGCACCGCAAAAACCATCTATCCATTCTTCATTGGGACGATGGGCCAGTTCACTCTATATATTAGAGAGATGCTTGAGGTGGTTAGTTCTTTTTATGAAAGAAAAAATGTTTAGTTATGAGGACAAATTGCATATTCTTCTGGGAGGTTCCTTTTGGAATGAAGATGAATTAGTTATAGATTTTGAAAAATGATTTATTACAAAAGAAAATCTGAGGAAGAAATTAAGCAAGCCATTTTGGCCGGTACTCTCATGGCACCCTAGCCCTGACACTACGGAATCAGGCAGTTTGCCGTCAGACAAGTACAGACGGCAAATGCTGAAATACAGGCGGCAAAGATTTTGCGGTCTACAGGCTGATGCTAAAAAATTGTCGGCAAACCCTAAATCAGCAAAGAGTACTATGCCATCAGCTTTTCATTGGGCAAACGCCAAAGATTTTTTTGTCAGCTAAACTGATTCTTTGTCGTCAGCAGTATAATATCAAACGGCATGGAAAAGGACATTTGCCATCAGCTTTATACCTCTTTGCCATCAGCTGCAAGCGGGTTTGTCGTCTTCCTCAAAATTACAAACGATAATGATTCCTTTAAAATTTAAGAAAAAACACTAGCCTGGCCTCCTCCTGCTCTCTTCCTGCCCCTGCTCCCCCTCTTCCTGCCCACTCTCGATGCAGAAGGTCGCGACGGCTGACGCGCTCCGCCATGGCGGGGAGGCAAGCGAGGGAGGTCGGAGATGGGTGGCCGGAGGAGGCGGATATGGTGGCGAAATTGCTGCTTTCGGCCGGCCATGGTGGTCCCCTAGTTTGAAGATAGAGAGAGAGGGGAAGGCGCGGGACGACATGGTCCTGTCCTGCTAGCCGCGCTGTCGTCCTACCCTGGTCGTCACGTCGCCGTTGCCATCGCTCGTGCCCGTCGTTGCCCTCACCCGCCACCCATCGTTGCCCTTGCCCGCCGACCGTCATGCCGCGCCGCTCGGCCGCCGCCCGTCTTGCCACGCTCGCCCAACAACGCCCGCCTACCATCCACGGCCGCACTGCTCGGCCGCCCTCGCACGCGCCGGCCGCCGCCCTGCCCATCGCTTCCTCCTTGCTCGCCATTCCCGTCGTGGGCATGTGTTTGTGGGGGCATGTGTGTGTGTGTGTGTGCACGCGCGCGTCGTGGGCAGGGTTGGGTGGGTGTGTGTGCGTGGGCAGGGGTGGGTGCAGGGTCGTGGTGGTACCGGTGTGGGGGCGTCGTGGGAGGGGTGGGTGTGGGGGTGTGAGTTGTTCCACATCATCGATCCGTGGGATCGATCCGCGACGTGTGCTTCTTCTTTGTTGTATATGTTTTTCTTGCATATGACAAAGATTATATTTGGCGTATGTGTTTTTTCGCTGATGGCAAAGAGCTCACTTTGTTGTCTGTTATTTTTCGCAGACGACAAAGAGCTCACTTTGCGGTCTGTTATTTTTTTGCAGACGGCAAAGATATACTTTTCCTTCTGTTTGTTTTCGCTGACGACAAAAATTATTGTTGCCATATGATGAATTGATCGATTGGAATATAATTGATCGATATGGGTAATTCTTTCAGTTCCGATGATACTAATGTGTCATACATGATTGTCAGGTTGTAGTAGCATAAGCACTAGACCGGGAGTCCTCCTCACATGTGGTCACCATGCTTCCCACATGTGCATTTTTATTGATGGCTTGCCTTGCTGGGGTGAGAATTATGGCTACTACATTAAGACAAGCTCGGATCGGCGGCCTTCGTTCTTATGTTAAGAAGAGCAGATGGAATCCTATGTTCAAGCCATCAATTCCCGAAAATCTTCTCCGGGGTAAAAAACTCTTCTCCCGGCCACTATTCTCACTCCAAGTCCGAGCTTCCGATCAACTAACTTCATCGATCCAGGCTGCCCGATTCTGCCTTTGATCCGCCAACTTCTTCGATCTTGGCCGGAAGCTTGCTGCTGCTGGAGTAGGCAGATGGGAACCTTTAGGACTTTTTTCAAATTAATAGGTGTAAGGGGGCCTAACACTGCAAATGTTGCTCCCAAGCCTAGAAAAATGTCTGATGGGGCACAAACGAATTAACACAACGCCTTTGTGTTTGACCTTCATAACTTACTATATCATCATTTTGTAACTTGGCCATAAGACAATCGAATGAAGATCAAGAGCAGCCATCATACAAGGTGGTACAAAATCATAAATTGGAAGGTTAGTCACTGACAAAAACTACTTTAATTAATTTATTAGTTCAATTATATGGTGACAAAAAATAAATAAGGGGAGGTGAGACTTGTAGATCAAGAAACTGCCTAAACATGTGGTTGCCCATGGTGAACTATACGTAGCATTCTCAAGAGTTGCAATAAAGGAATGTACTAAGGTTAATAGTGTATAAATAAATATTCTAATGGCATGGAAAACACACTTTTAGTATAGTTCTTCTTCAATAAGATGTTGGTACTGACCTTTTACTAGATGTGAATAAGTACATGAAAAAAAATCTATACTACAAACTATCTTCAAAATAATAACTGAAGTATCAATGCTAAAATGATATGGCAGGACAGATATGGTCTACTAATGTGCATAACTAATGGAAACATGCATCAACATTTGATGGAAATAGCTCAGTCATGCCCAACATCAACGCTCAATATTATCTGATATTGGAGGCTCATTACATAGTTGCGATTTTGAATATGAATAGGGGTGCGGGTGCAACTACCAATGTCGATTCCAGAGCATGAATAAAGTGGATAGGAATAACAGAAATTAACATTTGCACTACCTTAATTACACCGGTTCAATAGTACAAACATAGGAAAAGGGTAAGAAGAACATGGAAATATGTCATGAACAAGAAAGGGAAAAAAGTTGGACTTGCAGGTGGAAGACGACAGACGCTATGGAGGACCAAGACGGTGTGTCGGCCGGCCTTGATTTTCACCAATATGGATGTGTCTTATAGAGGATGAACTCAATCCAGATCCAAGCTGGCTATGGGAGATGAAGGGCTGGCTCTGTCAAAGACGCAGTCGTTCCGATGCTTCCACAGCATCCAAGGAATGAGTAGTGTCGCCGAGGCGAGGCCCTTGCGCATAGGCTTGGGCGTGTGCTGCCGCACGGAGAGCCACCAGGTGTTGGTTGATGGCTCGCCATCAGGCGGGTTGCAGGGAACCCTTAGCCAGCTCAGGATTTCATACCATACCTGCCGGGAGAACGGGCAGGCGAGGAGGAGATGCTGGAGGGTCTCCGGCGCCTGGTCATAGAGTGGGCAGCACGCGGGGTGCTGCAAGCCGCGACGGGCGAGGCGGTCAGCGGTCCAACACCGGTCCAAGTGGGCGAGCCAATGGAAGAAGCGTACCCGGGGCGACGCCCAGCATTTCCAAGTGAGCTTCCAAGCATCACATGCGGTGGATCCGTGGAACGTGGCAAGTAGGCGGACTGCGCGGTGTAGGTGCCTTTGGAGCTCCACTTCCAGAGTAGATGATCTGGCTCGGCGGAGAGCGTTGTGTGCTCAATCATGTGCCAGAGTTGCAAGTACTCGCCGATCTCTTGAATCCCAATGGTGCCCTATATGTCGCGCACCCAACTGTTGGCCTGAAGGCCATCCGCCACCGTCGCAGCTTGCGGCATCTCTTGGGGATGCAAGAGTATAACGCCGGCGCGATCTCGCTGACGAGCGTCCGTCAATCCAGCGGTCCTCCCAGAATAAGGCGAGCTGGCCGTTGCCTATCTGCATGATGGTCGAGGCAAAGAAAAAGGCGCGCTCATCGGCGGAGAACCGCAGGTCAAGACCACTCCAAGCCCTGGTGCTGTCGGTGCGGCTTAGCCCCAGCCAACGTGTGCGGAGGGCGAGGCCTGTGCGCTCGAGGTCGTGGACACCAAGTCCTCCAAGCGAGATCGGCCGTGCGACGCGCCGCCAGTTGACATGGCAGTTGCCGCCATTGGCTTCGGCGCATCCGGCCCAAGGAATCCCCTCTGTATCTTGTCCAGTGCCTTGATGATCTGCTTCGGTGGTGCTAGCGCCAGCAGCTGGTGGATGGGGATGGCTCTAAGCACGGCCTTGACAAAAGCTAGGCGGCTAGCCTTGTTCATGAGGCGCGCCTTCCAGGTAGGCAGCATGCCAGCAGTTTTGTCGACCACGGGTTGGAGCAGGGCAGCGGATGGGCGCTTGATCATGAGCGGGATGCCAAGAAATGTGATAGGCAGGTCCACGATGGGGCAGCCAAGTGCGCCGATGGTGGGTGCCACGTCGTTGGCGTCGCAACAGATGAGTGTGGCAGAGCTCTTCAGGAAGTTCACCTGGAGGCCCGACGCGCGTCCGAAGAGCTACAGGACTCCTTTCACAGCCATGGTGTCGCCCTGGGTGGGGTGGCAAAATAGGATCACATCGTTCGCATATAGCGAGACGACTGGGATCGGGCGCTGCGGGTGAAGCTGCTGCAAGATGCCCATCTCGGTGGCTCGGTGAAGGAGACGGCTAAGTGTGTCGACCGCGAGGACAAATAGCTGGGGCGAGAGGGGATCACCCTGTCAAAACCCGCAGCGATGCCAGATGGTCAGGCCGGGCTTGCCGTTCGGGAGCACCTTGGTGCTGGCCCACGAAAGCAGAATGGCCAGCCAGTCCAGGATGCGGCTGCCGAATCCGAATTGGCGCAGTACCTCGAAGAGGAATGGCCATCTGATCAAGTCGAAGGCCCATGCCAAGTCGAGCTTCAACAGGAAGCGGGGGGCCTTGAGCTGATGGAGGAGGCGCGCGACTGCCGGATGTGGACGAAGTTGTCATGCAACGAGCGTCCAGGGATGAACGCATTCTGGTTCGCGCTGACGAGGGCATTAAGCTTGGGCGCGGGACGCAGCGAGAGGACCTTCGCGAAGATCTTGGCGACGAGGTGGATGAGGCTTATCGGCCCGTAGTCTCTGAGACAGCGAGCGTCCGCGCGCTTGGGCAGCAGCGTGAGCAGCGCCTAGTTAAGGCAGCTGAAACCTCGGCCCCGGAGCGCATAGAGCTACTGGAACACGTCGATGTGGTCCTGCTTGACGATGGGCCAACATGCGTGCAGGAAGTCAGCGGTGAAGCCGTCGGGGCCGGGTGCTTTGCGCGCAGGCAAGCGCTTGATGGCCTGCCAAATCTCCTCGGCGTCAAAAGGTGCATCGAGGTCGTCGAGGTTGGCAGGCGTGATGAGGGCGGAGAGGTCCAGTGTGCACTCCCGGGGCGCGGCGGTGCCAAGCAGAGCGTTGAAGTGCGCGTAAGTTGCCGCAGCCATGTCTCCCTGGTCCGTGATGATTTCCTCGTCAACCATCAGGCTGTGCACCGTGTTCTTCTGCCGCCTATAGGAGCATTGCCGGTGGTAGAAGGATGTGTTGGCGTCGCCGTCTTTGAGGGTCGCAAGGCGGGCGCGTTGGCGAGCGATGGATCGCTCCAGGGAAGCAAGGCCTAGGTAGGAGGCCTTGATCTGGCGATGCAACCAGTCTTCGTGCGGGGACAAAGCTCTAATCTCCAAAGCAGTGTCAAGCCTGAGGAGAAGCTCGCGGGAGATCGCTAGCCTGAGGCGCACATTGCCCACAATCCGCGAACTCCAGCTAGTGAGCTGGCGCGCGGTGGCCTGCATGCGCAACATGAATCGCCGGAATGGGTCCGTCACATGGACAGAGCGCCATGCAGCCGCGACGACGTCGTGGAATCCGTCAAGGCGAATCCAGAAATCCTCGAAGTGGAAGCGCCGGTGTGGAGGCGCTATCGGAGAGCATTCCAGGAGCAGGGGGCTGTGGTCGGAGACGACGGAGGCGAGGCAGTGTAGGAGGCACGCGCTATGAAGCTCCTCCCAGTCCGTGGTGCAAAGCACCCGATCGAGGTGGATAAGGGTCGGGGGCGACTGCTCATTCGACCAAGTGTAGCGTCTCCCGCTGAGGTACACTTCTTTGAGCCCTAGGTCGTTGAGCACGCGTCGAAAGCGACCCATCATGCGGCGGTTGACGTTCCCGTTGTTTTTGTCCTCGTCGCGATATATGAGGTCGAAGTCCCCGCACAACATCCACGGTCCGGGGCACTCGTCGCGAATGTCGCGGAGCTCTTGCATGAAGGCAAGCTTGTCGTCGTCAAGTTGGGGCCCGTAGACAACGGGGAGCCACCATGGAGTGCCGAAGCAGACGCGGTGGAGACCTTAGCAGACTAGACGTTGGTAGTGAAAAGAGGATCGGTGATGGCCACCTCTCTACTCTTCCATGCCAACAGGATGCCGCCACGGGTCCCGTCCGCGGGCAAGTACACATAGTCGTCAAAATCCGAGCCTAGAGTCTCGAGGACAACCGACGAGCAAACTAACTGCATCGAGGTGTTTGGTCACTGAGATTGTAACGTAATCTGATTACAGTGGGATCAGTTACCGCCAAATCGTGTTTGTTTCACCACGGCTGTAATCAGATACAGTGTAATCAGGTCCCATCGCTATACAAAACTGATTACGCCCCAAATCGGCTGTATCGGGACCCCGTCTTCTGTTCCCACAGCCGCACAACCCGCTCAAATAGTGTGAGAGAAAAAGAGCAGCGGCAACCACAGCTCGCCAGCCGTCGGCATGCTTCACTGGCGTCCGCCGCAGCGTGAGATCCAAGCAGCTAGCGGCACGCATGCTTTGGGTCAGACGGCGGCCGGCGGCGCGCGAGATCCAAGCAGCAAGCGGCTGAAAGTGAGGAGCATAGCTCGCGAGCGACGGCGGCAGTCTTGAGTGGGGGAGACAGACGCGCCGGGGAAGAAGAGGAGGAGCGACGTTATCCAATTACGTTACCTAGGCCAACCAAACAAATTGAGAAATAACTCGTTACACCTCCTAAAACGCTGCGATCTGATTACGTTACCATTTTTGTTGCCAAACACCTCCGTTTCTTGGAAGCAGGCAATCGATGCATTGGTGGTTACAACAAGCGACCGAATGGCGGTGCGGCGAGCGCGCGCGTTGAGGCCGCGCACATTCCAAACCAGGACCTTGGGGGCGTGATCCATGGAGCAGAGATCGACGAGCAGGCACGCCAGGCAGCAATTGCAGTGCACTACGAATCTGAACATTGTCGGAGTGCAGGACACAGCGATTGTCTCAGTTTGTTTCAACGTATAGGACATACAAAGGTCAGAATTCAGAGACAACTCTGCAAACTTGCTGTACGTGCAGCATTACAAGTACCGTACTAGAAGCACAACTACAATAGAAAGGCACACGCCAGTGCTAATTTCAAACTCTTTTAAGATACCTAAACTGATCAAGATCCACAAACAAAGAGCACCGTCATCATGTTCTAAAAGCAAAAAATCTCTAACAAAATAATGAAAATTATGATCCAAGCATGGCGCGTTTGATGATGTTCTGCTAGCAACATTTCCTATGTGAGGCACGCCAGAAGTAACTAGCATCCAAAGAAGTGGCATGAATTCATCCAAGTTTTACACTAACAGATACTAGAACCGAAGATTTTATTTTTCAAAACATTGGCAGTGAAGATAAAAATACTATGGGTCTGTCTATGTCACATCTAGATGTGAGATAATATCTCACATCTAAATGTGAAGTCACTTCTAGAAACTGCCCTCGTTGACAAATAAAACAAACTG
>NC_041393.1:742892070-742893609 GCF_002162155.2 Triticum dicoccoides | reverse complement strand
GTTTGTTGGACTTTTTTTTGCCTGTTTGTTTGTTTGACAGAAGAAAAGGACCGACTTTGTTTGTCCGCAGAAAACACTTGCTTGCTTGTAGAATGAGTTTTGGTGGCAGGGAAAATAAAACCTAGACAGGTTTTATGTAGCTTTTGTTCGTACTTCACAAACAGAGGGAGTCCCAGTGTATTGACAAAGAATCACAGTATATTATAGTGTACAATCTTAAATTTGGCTCTAAACGAGAAACAAACAGAGGCTGGTCTTGTACAACCTTGTACATACTTTTGACCTCTCTTTTTCCATCTGTTGACGTGAGAAACAAACAGAGGCTGGTGTGTAGGGAAAACGCACATCAGTTGGCTGGCAACAGTTCAGGATCTGTTGTCTTGTTCTCTCAATCAAAAAAACAGGGCTAAAAACAGAGTATATGTGTAAGAGCGGACAAACACAATTTTGGTGCTGTGCCAATTAATAAGTACAAGTCAGTGTATTATAGGGTAGAAAAATTTGATTTAGTTTCATAAACTGATCAGGCAATAAAGTCTGAAAAAATGACTGTCTTTTGCATTGTTGAGAAGGGAATTTATATTCAGCATGGGGGAAATGCACGGTGAAAAAAATGGCCATAAGCAATCACATTCATAGTTCCATCAATAGAAATCTGCAGACTGGAGTTAATGACAAAGCATACTTAACTTGTTAGGAAAAATTGCTTATTCTGTAAATGAAACACTCCATTCTCAACTAAAAAAAAGAGAGAATTATTTTGAAACTAACTAAAATCGATTGTGTTAGAATTCCTTAGATAACTATAAATCACAGTGTGTTGTATCATGTCGACAGAAAAATCATAATAAAAGAAATCAGCTACAACTTTCAGTCTTCACATACAAAACACAAGCATGAACTTATATATATTCCAACAAAAGTGTTGATTCATTGTAACATTGCATATGCAGCAAATGTAGGTATCTATGCAGGTGACTACATTGGTACTCGGGTACAATCCAGCTTAGAAAAATCTGATTGAGGACAGAAATAAAGATAAACTTACTTGTAAGTTTTGATCGTAGCATGTGCGCTCCCAGTACCCTAGAATGGTGTTTGACCCGAGGCTTTCTCAAATGCAAGGCAATGGAGCTAATTTTCTGCAGATGATTCCAACTAACTAATTCGCCTATCCTGTCCATCAGTTCGGAACATAATCAAATCATCTGGCTGTTGTGAGTAACAATTCAATTCTGATTGCACCTTGAGGCTCCACTTGCAACTGGCATCAAAACAGAAAACCCGGTTGCGGGTCGAGGGTCCACTTGCAAGTGGCATGAAAACAGAAGACCCGGTTGAAAGTCAGGGGTCCACTTGCAAGTGGCATCAAAAAAAGAAGACATGGTTGCAAGTCGAGGGTCCACTTGCAAGTGGCACGAAAAAAAAAGGAACCCGGTGCTAGTTGAGGGTCCACTTGCAAGTGGCATAAAAAAGAAGACCTGGTTGCAAGTCGAGGGTCCACTTGCAAGTGGCATGAAAAACAAAGGAACCCGGTTG
>NC_041393.1:742882066-742891184 GCF_002162155.2 Triticum dicoccoides | reverse complement strand
AAAATACCCAGTTGCAAGTCGAGGGTCCACTTGCAAGTGGTATGAAAACAGAAGACCCGGTTGCAAGTCGAGGGTCCACTTGCAAGTGGCATGAAACAAGGAACCCGGTTGCAAAATCGAGGGTCCACTTGCAAGTGGCATCAAAAATAAAAGACCCAGTTGCAATGGACTTGCAAGTGGCATCAAACAAGAAGACCCAGTTACAAGTTGAGGGTCGACTTGCAAGTGGCATGAAACAAAAAAGACCCAGTTGCAAGTCGAGTGTCCACTTGCAAGTGGCACGAAAAACAGAAGACCCAATTGCAAGTCGAGGCTCAACTTGCAAGCGGGCATAAAAAAGTTGCAGTTGCAAAGTCGAGGGT
Source organism: Triticum dicoccoides (assembly GCF_002162155.2). Taxonomy (NCBI): domain Eukaryota; kingdom Viridiplantae; phylum Streptophyta; class Magnoliopsida; order Poales; family Poaceae; genus Triticum; species Triticum dicoccoides. The sequence continues at coordinate 742,890,822 of NC_041393.1, read as the reverse complement.
CCACTTGCAAATGGCATCAAACAAAAAGACCTAATTGCAAGTCGAGGGTCCATTTGCAAGTGGCATGAAAACAGAAGACCTAGTTGCAAGTCGAGGGTCCACTTGCAAGTGGTATGTAAGCAGAAGTCCTCGCTGTAGGTCGAGGGGTGACTTGCAAGTGGCATCAAAGAAAAGACCCAGTTGCACGTCGAGGGTCCACTTGCAAGTGGAATGAAACAAGGAACCTGTTACAAGTCGAGGGTCGACTTGCAAACTGGCATAAAAAATAAAAGACTTAGTTACAAGTCGAGGGTCTACTTGCAACTGGCATCAAACAAGAAGACCCAGTTGCAAGTCGAGGGTCGACTTGCAAGTGGCATCAAACAAAAGACCCCAGTTGCAAGTCGAGGCTCGACTTGCAAGTGGCATCAAACAAAGAGATCTAGTTGCAAGTCGAGACTCGACTTGCATGTGGCACAGAAACAGAAGACCCAGATGCAAGTCGAGGGTCAACTTGCATGTGACATCAAACAAAAGGACCTAGTTGCAAGTCGAGGGTCCACTTGCAAGTGGCCTGAAAAACAAAGGAACCCAGTTGCAAGTTGAGGGTTGACTTGCAAGTGGCATCAAACAAAAAGACCCAGTTGCAAAGTCGAGGGTCGACTTGCAAGTGGCATCAAACAAAAAGACCCAGTTGCAAGTCGAGGGACAACTTGCAAGTGGCATCAAACAAAAAGTTCACTGCAAAGGTTTTGTCAGCATCACGAAAAACATGCCAAAGCTCTCACCATTGTCCACCTCGCAATGAGCAAAACAAACTGGGCACACCATCTTGAATCATAGCAAAAAAAAGATCAACATAGAGCAAGACAGTAACTGATGGTGCTCATACCGATGCTTACACTAATGAAACTGTTGAAACCAGTAACTAGTAACTATGGAAAACTGTCAAAAGTACTTATGGCAAAACTGTCGAAAACTAGAAACTAGAAACTAGAGATTATTAACAAACAAACATGGTCCAAAAAATATAAGCAAAAAAGCTAGGAGTGTATTACACAACTAGTATTCAATTGTGCATACCATCTTTAACATCCAGAAAAAAAGCCATCGTGAAAACTGGTAAAAGAAAATTAAAAAACAAACCAAAAAATGATTGTAACACTAGGGGCAAAAGGACAAAAAACATGGCAGAAACTTTACTATGAAGGTTTCGTCAGCATCGTGAAAATACATGTCGAAGCTCTGACCATTGTCACACTGACAATGCGAAAAGCAAACCGGGCGAAGCATCCTGGTCAAGCAACAAAAGAAGAAAAAAGTGGTGTCATAATACAATTGTTCCAATTAAACATAAAAAATAAAAGTATACTCCTGGGGGGATGCTAACATCCCTTACCATGAAAACACTAAAATTAAAAAGTGAAGTCGACCACCAACTATAAAAGAAATACAACATGCTTGTGTACAGATTACTACACTGATTTTATTAATAAAAAACTATAGTATCAGCAACAAATCTGCTAGAACTATATGAACAACTCCACTCATCCTATTTCAAAACAGTCAGAAAAAATGACTCAAAAACGAAAACAATAGAACCATTTATAAATGAAGCATGAGCGGCAGAAAAATCAAGAACATACATCAAAACAACATGTAAATCTGCTGGTTGAACACTAAAAAAAGACTGGCAAAACTGTCGGCAAAACGAATTGCTTAATTTCAAAACTGAAGTTGATCCTCTCAGATAATCAAAATTGTAGACCCCTAGTATGGAAGAAATGTTACAGCAAGCAAGCAGCTCACACACAAAAGACAGATGCAAAAATACTGGCTAGTCTCATGGCATGAACTACAAGCATGTTTTTGTACAAAAAAATCACGACACTGAAAAGCCTTCTAGAACTACATCAAACAACAACACTGAAAACTTGATGAACTACAGACAACACAGTACACTCAACCTACATCAACGCACACATATACTCGCCTACTTCAACACTACACTGAACCTAAGTGACCTCCCTTGCCTCTGCTATGACTTACTGTACTCTGCTTATCCTTTTTCCCCCTGCCTGACTCTGACTACCACCAGGACTACTAACACCTCTACTGTACTTGAGGCCATTAGTAGATACAATACAACTAGTAACTAGAAAAAAATAATCCGGACACGTTTATATTCTAGGCACAGAAAGTTCAGCACTTGCTTGTAATTTTCAGGACATCACTTACTTGTTTTGGCTGTACCAGATCTAGAGACACTTGAATAGAAGGCAGTTTTGTATTCGAGGCACGCAAAGTTGCACAAGACACATCACTCTAGTACATCAGAAAATGCACCATTAAAAATAGGGAAGATTCAAATCTAACAAACTGATACTTTTTGTGGATTATATGAGAAATCACCAATATGTGCCTACTACCGCTGTCAGCCTACCTAGGCATGCATCCACAAAAAGAAACATTGCAAAACAACTTACCACTATCTTCACAACGATTTAGACTCGTATTACTACAAACACATCTAGTAAATATCTGAGAATTTCTCCTCCTATTACAACTCACATGAATACAAATAGAGTGAGATGCTTTGGAATTTGTACACAACAAACAAACATCACGCAGGATGGATCGAACACAACTTAGTTTCAGAGATACAAACTGAATCACACATAATGGATCTCCCCTGTCTGTTAAACACTCTCACACAATCACAAAAACACACAAAAAAAAGTCATCACTGGTCGCATAGCACACAAGAAAAACCCTATACTAATCCCCCACCCATCCCCCATCCCCACTACTAAGAAAAAAAACAATAATCCCCACTGTCTAAATGCGCCAACTGAACTAAAAACGCTCACCCCCACTGAATCTCTCTGTTTGACTTGGGGCAAACACTAGAACATGTATCAACTCCCGGACCTACGACCCACTAAATCTCTAGACACAAAAAACTACCAGCCCACTGAATCCCTACACAAGATTTGTCGATTGGGGCAAACCCTAGATCGATGGATACACAAAAGAAGAACAAAAAAACAGGAACACAAATAGGGAGGGGAAATTACTCACTTCAGTGCGGGCGTCTCTCCTCCCTTCTCACTTCGCTGCGGGGGTCTCTCCTTCCTTCTCACTCGCGACAACGCCGTCGTCTGGAACCCCTTTGGAGAGGAAATGGTGTGGACTGACCAAAGGAATGGGAGCAGCCCCCTGCCCTCACGATAGAACAAACAAAACGAGTGCTGAGAGAAAATGTGAGGCAACAGCCCACAACCGAGACAAAGTAAAATGGCCCACCGGCCAAAAAATCGCGAAAACAAAAAAACAAACAACAGCCCGCCTCCCACTCGCATGGCCGCGGATGCGGTCCGTCGCGCCCGACAACGCCACGCGAGCTAGCGCGCGAGCGACACAATCCAATTGCACGAATATTAAAGACAAACAAGATCCAACGGTTCTTGAGTTAGATGTGAGATAACTATTTCACATCTAGATGTGAAATAGCAAATCTGAAATACTATTTGCCGCATAACATCATCAGCAGAATTTCACACATCATATCGTCAGCAGACAAGTGGTCCTTCACTAAATCACTGAATAAGGTGCTTATCACTCCCATGACTGCAAATGGAATATAAAAGTTTAAGTCTTGGGATTTGGATAACAAAGTTTAAGCCCAATAATGATCATAATTTGGATAACAAACTTTACTAAGTGAGGCTAACAAATGCATGGAGGTTGCCCACACCAGAAACCAATACGGATCACAGAAAGTTCAGTACAAATTTGGAAAGCTAATCAGTCAAATTCCCTCCATATTGAATCACCATTGCTCCAAACTCAGAGCATGCATACATCAGCCAGAGAAACCGAGAGCCAAATAAAAGCAGACATACCAAGCCCACTGCTCCATAGCACGAATAACTGAACCCGATCAGAGAGCCACTTCTTATGAAGGCACCAGCAATCTCGTATTAATGTCAAATGTGCAATGATTGTGACTCTCTGTACAACGGCACATACGGTAGAAATAGCGGCTTGACATCTGCATGATGAGAGATCACTTTGACCTGCTGATTATCCATATTATAGCACATGAATGTGATATCCCCCACAGTGAAGAACAGCAAGTTGCAATCCGGATGAATCGCAATAAAATCAAAATCCGCATCAAGCCATGAATCTGTCCATCCAGATATGTTTGAAGTTTCAATGCTATGCTTTAATATCCACTGTTCGTCTTGATAGTTCTCCAGAACATAAACTAGTAATCGAACGGCAACACCATCTTTATCCCTCTGAAAATTGGCATAATGCAAGCGGCCCTGCGACCGCTGAATAAAACCGTAAGCCAGATCAAAATCATCAAAAGGATCACCAGGGGCCACGAGTATCGACCACTGAACAAAACCATCAAGCTGACCACCAGGGAGGCAGGGACCCTGAGTTTCATCCATATTTCCCCCTTTGCGTCAACCGCGGTTACACAGTCATGCAATTCAAGGTCAAGGGCACGAAAAAACAGAAGGCCACTGAGAAAAACTGTCGCGGAGGAGTGCCAACTAGCAAACCAAGTAGCTCTGCTCCATCTCTTCTCCTTATAAATCCATTCTCCGGTTTCAGACGAATACACTGTCACTCCGGAAATGTCGGAATTCTCGCCGTACTTGTGCTGCTGCACCAACTCAAACACATGGAAATGCGGCGATAGGGCCGGGTCGAAGCCCAAGGATGTGGTGGCCACCTGGCTGCTGTCCTTGCCGGAGTTGGGCAAGACGACCCACTTCTCGGTCGCGGGATTGCACACGACATAATGGAATGCGCCGACCCCATCGGAAACGTGGTGACATCGGCAGAGGAGGAGGCCGTTGCAGGAGTCGAGCAGATCGACGGGCAGGTGGTGGTTGGGCAGGAAGGTGAAGGAGGTGCCAACCGGAGAGCGGACGTCCGTCGAGAGGCTGCTGAACTGGACGGGCAGCTCCACAACCCGTTGCCCGGTGATATTGGTAATGCGGCCGTAGAAGAAGCCGGCCAGGGTTTGGGGGAGCCGTTTGTGGTGGTCGGGGTGGTGGATGAGGCCGAGCCAGTGCTTGGAGACGCACTTGCAGCGGCACAGCGACTTGGTGGGGACGCGTGAGAGGATCTCCACGAGGAGGTCGTCGGTGAGCCTCTCGGCCGGCGTCCGGCTGGGGAAATCGGAGCAAGATCTGCGGAAAGAAACACAAACGGAGGAGAGGTCAGGGGAGCAGCGAAGGAGGGGGAGTTGATGGTGCTGGCTCCTCTGCTTACTGGGCGCGAGTCGACGCGCGGCCTTCCTCACGCGGGCGAGGGCGGCGCCGTCGGTGGCGAACGAGGAGGCAGGGGATTTTTTATTTTTTATTTTTCGGAGGAGAGAGAGGAGGCAGGGGCGTGAAAAGAACAATTAGAGTTTCAATCACATCCTTTAAAAAAAAAAGAGTTTCAATCACATACACAATACTGTACGAGGGCCACAATAATGTACTACTAATTGGAATGGCAGCTGCTTACAATCAACCAGATGATAGGATCGTTTCCTCTTTGGCTAGCGACAACAACCCTAGCTTTAGGTTTAGGTCCTCCGTGGTGAGGGAGGTCGCCAGATCCCATGCGTGCAGATAATTTTAGCTTTAGGTTTTAGAGCCCGGGTGGCTTCGGTTTTTGGATCGTCTAACGTCTTGGCTTCAACGGCGGCGACGACGATGCTGAATACAGAAGCTACGGATTGTTGTCCGGCGAGGCGATCGTCTCTATGGTTGGTGATGGATTTGGGAACCAGTCTGTTCAAGCGGGGATATCGTGGCAGCGATGACATCTTTCTAGTGGACTTGTGTCCTTGTGCTCCACCATTGCGACGGTGTCTGCTCCAGTGTCGCGGAGCTTGGGAGGTAGTCCAGGAGCAGATGCAGATTGTGGTCTGCATCGACGACATCTGAAAGAAGGAACATGCACTACAAAAAATATGTCAACTTGTGACCACCATATTGGTCACTGAAAGGTCACTGTTTTCAATTTGTGACCTTTTTGTGACCAAAAACATAAGGTCAAAAGCTGAGGGTTGTTAACTGACTATAGCGACCTTCTCTGTGAGAAGGTCGTAGACGTTTACGACCAAAACAGAAGGTCGTTGAACCCATGACCTTTTGTTTTGGTCACTGGTTGTCTGCCCAGGCCACGTCGGATCCAACGTGGCAATCTAACGTGGCAAAATTGCGACCAAATTGAAAAGGTTACTGACAAGATTCTGCCCGGTCCAATTGGTGTTTTAGATGGGCCGAGCCCAACAATTCAGCCTTTTTTATATTTTTTCCATTAATTTTTGGTCGGGATCATGGGCCAAGCCGAATATGGCAGCCTTTTTTATTGTTGGGCCGCGGCCATTTTGGCTGAACAATTTCATTTCTTTTTTTATTAAATGGGTCCACTAGTCAGATGGGTCCCAATTGTTAGGTTCTGGTAACAGGTTTCCATTTGTTAGGTAAGTGGGTCCCATCTATCAGACTCATATTCTTCATATTTCAAGCAGTATTTAGATTGGCAGAGACAAAAAACACACATAATACTTAAACAAGTGCAACCAGATCACATAATAAAGCTCTATGCGTGCCATTACAAAGGGCCATGTATAATACAATACTTTACAAGCTCTACAAGTGTAATATAGTACTACTTCACAAGCTCCTGGACTCGCTGGACTCTCTCATATTTCTATGCAACTTCAACAGGACAAAAACTTCGGTAGTCAGGGCTGGAACCATAGTCAGATGAACAACACGCCGGACTCGCTCGACGGCGATAGTCAGGGCTGAGACCAAACAAAACAGCAACATGGTTTCATCTGTCATCCTGTTACATGAATCAGAGAAGAATGAGAAAAACTGGGGCAAATATATTATGAACAGACCATTCAAGAAAAGGACATGTATTTAGAATGATAACACAAATTTTTCAGCTAGTACCAAGCATTTTGTTGTCGAGCTAGTTAAAATGAGATAGTAGTTCATATAAGAAACAGAGACACAATATAAATATGCATGGCACATATGCAGGTTGTGCAAAAAACTGCACTACAACACATTGCGCCTAAAACAAAATACCATTCTACTATCACGACCATACATTCAACTGGCAAGACCTAACAATACTCGTCAGCACACGCAAACTAACATCACAAAGGCAGGAGTGAATAAAGGGAACCAAGGAATATACCTGTGGATGATAGTGTCGACGATGATCTGGATTGAGTTAGCATTGATGAGGAAGTGGATGGTGTCCATGGTGTGCTTTAGATGCACACAACCATGAGCTTCTTGCCGCTGTTGCATCCATTCGCTCAATGATGGGTACCAATGCATCCAAGTAGAACAAAACCACCAACATTAACCCATATATCAAGTGACACTGAAAACAAGTTGAGAAAAGCACTGTAAATATCTATTTCATGTCATGCAGAATTCAAACCGAATAAACCTATGCATACGAAGGTGAAATATTACAAAGAAAGCACTCATCAGGTAGCATGCATACAAAATCTCTGTGTTGGCAGTAGTAAATACTCTCTGTGTTAGCAGTAGTAAAACTCATGCAGTACCAAGTTAACAACTTTGAGTCAGAAAAGCTAGAAGTGTCTCTTAAGAGAGACCAGAACTTAGAATTAAGGCACATATCATATTCTGAACAGCATCAGCACCATGGTAGTAACAATTAACAGTAGTTGGACATCAATGGGGCACAACTTAGTTAACTGCAGACGGATGGACAGACAATTACCTTCTTGAGGCAGGGGCGAGCGTCCTTGAAGTCGAGGAAGATGAGCGTGAGGGCGGCGCTAATGGCACTCCAGGACATGTTGAGGCCGAGCACCTGCGCCACAAGCATGCCCAAGGTAGCAGTGCATACAAAATCGCTATTTTAGTAGTAGCAAATACTCCCTGTTAGCAGTAGTAAAAACTCATGCAGTACCAAATTCAAAGATTTTTTGTTATAACTAACAGAAGCATGGAACAATAGTTAACAACTCAAGTCAGAAAAGGTAGGAGTGTATCTCTAAGAGACACAACTGACACTGATCAAAGATAATTCATTATGTATGCAAAAACAGGAGACGCTCTGTTCTACATTCAGTACACAGAATAGAGACAGTTAGCCCTATGATTTGTGCAGTCATCTTGAACAAATCAAACCTATGCTACATTTGATTCAAAAGAGTCCAATCTTGCAGGTTGAAGTGACACACCACAGAATCAAGTCAATCCGTGAGGGAAAACTACCATATCTTAAGAAAACAATGAACGATAATTAGGCAATAAAAGAGATCTAGCTGCTAGTGGCATCGCAGGACTGGGAATCTGGCAAGCAAAACGGCAGCACATACCATGTGGTGGCGGTCTCCATTTTGACTTATGGAGCCCAGAAGAAAATCCACTTGAAACCGAAGAACTCTTAGATAGAGTCAATCAAGCGGGGAAGAACGGGTGGATTTAGGCGTCGTCCCGTCGCTGGTTGCTGTACCTCACCTACAGAGAAGAAGGGAAGGGACGAAACGAGATTGGGGTTAGGGGGGAGACGTTGAGAAAAAGGAGAAGTAGAAGAGAAGGGGGAGGAGAGATTCATACCGTAGCACCGCCGTTGTCGAGGTCTTGGAGGCTGCGGTGGGTCGCCATGGCCGTCGCTGGTCGCCGTTGCTCCTACCTGAAGAGGCAAAGACAGAGACGGGGGTGAGACAGAGGGAGTTTGAAGGAGAAGAAGAA
>NC_041393.1:742866208-742881735 GCF_002162155.2 Triticum dicoccoides | reverse complement strand
GATGGATCCCGGAGCGAAGCGGGTGGGGGCGGCGGGTGGGGGCGGCGAGGTAGGTTGTCGCGCAGGTTGGATCGGGAGGGGCGCGGTGGCGGCGGTGGAGATGGGGACGAGGGGATGGGTGCGACGGGGGGCCGCGTGCGGGGGCAAGGAGGCACGGGTGGGGTGCGAGGGACGCTAGGGTTTGGAGTTTGGACGAGGGGGGTGAGAGGGATGAGAGTGTGAGGGGGACGAGGGCTGCCGTCGGATCCGGGGCCATCCGACGGCATTGGAGGCACGATCCGCGTGACATGCCTATGGACCAATCAGAATCCAGTAAACGTTATGACCATCTAAATTGGTCAAAATAAGGTGTTGAATCATATAAACAGTTTTATGATATGAAAAATTCAAAAAAAACATTCTCATTGTGTCAGCAAATCAGACCTACTTTTTAGGAAAACTAACAAACTTGGAATTGGAATAAGACAAATATCTTTAAAAAGTGTTATGAGAAATAAGTTTTTAGGAAAAAATTAATTTCTATTTTCGGAATGACAAAATTCTTTTTTTTTGAGAAGAATCTACCAAATATTTGTTTTAAAATGACACCACACCATTTCCAAAACTATAAGACATCATTTTATGTACAGTTGACCAAATCTTAACATGTAAAATATTTTCGATCCACCTCTCATCAAAAAGACAAGTTATGTTTCAAAAAAGAATCTACCTCAGCATTCTTTTGTTTTTCTTCTATCTTTTCACATGAAAAATTAAAAAAAATGATCTCATATTGTGCACAAGGGTGCATATTGGAATTCAAGACAATGTTGCCTAAGGGACTTTTCATTTTCTTTGCACGGAAAAATCATTTTCCATTTTTCGAGTGCCCGAAATGAGTTTTTTGTGAAGGACCTACCAAATATGTGCTGGGTTCGTCATTGATGGATGGCAGATATGGTTTCCTCATTCGGCGTGTAGTCGTGGTGGGGTACTAGTTCTGGAGTTTGATGGCATGCTCAGGGTGTTCACCGGTCTGATTCGTTCAGCGGCAATGGCTTCACCTTTTGGTGAGCCACCTTGGAGGTCTGCAAAGCTGCATAACAGCGAGGGAGCCGCGTCGAGCTCGGGTGAGGAGGTGATCCATCATTCTTTTTCATTGATGGTTGTTGTAGTGGTGCCAGAGATAGGTGACTGACGTTGATGTCAAGCTAAGAGACGTTTTGCTATCTTTTCAGTTTTGTCATGTCGGTCTTTACGCGCTAGATGATTAGTGTGAAACCTAAGTGCTACTTGTAAATCGTGTTATGATTTTCCCTGAAGAGGAAGGGAGATGCAGTACAATAAAGATACGTATTTTCCCTCAGTGAGAACCAAGGTTTATCGAACCGATATGAGAACCACATAAATTCATGCAGTACCTACACGCACAAAAGCAAATACTCGAGCAAGAGGGTTGTCAATCCCCTTCGACTCGCTACTTGCAAGGATTACTTCTGATAGTGGTTGAAGGATAAATAAATTGTAAAAGAAAAGAAAAGTAAATAAATTGCAGGAAGGTATTTTTGGTTTTTATAATATGTAAAAGTAGACCCGGGAGCATAGTTTTCACTAGAGACTTCTCTCTCAAACACATAGCATAAGGTGGGGAAACAAATTACTGTTGGGCAATTGATAGAAAAGTGTATACTTATGACGTATTCACGACAATGAAGGCATCACGTCCGAAACAAGTAGACCGACTCCTTTCTATATCTACTACTATACCAATCGACCGCTATCCAGCATGCATCTTGTTATTAAGTTCATGACAAATGGAGTAACGCCTTAAGCAAGATGACATGATGTAGACAAAGTAAACCCAATCAATATAAATAAACCCTATCGTTTTATCCTTAATGACAAAAATACAAATACGTGTCTTGTCCTCTACTATGTCAACGGGATATAGAGCACCGCAAGATTGAAACTCGTTACAAAGCACCTCTTTCATTGAAAATAAATCAATCTAGTTTGCCAAACCAAACGGATAGATCAGAGAGCATTGCAAAGCTATAACAATCATGAATAATAAAGTTCAGAAAAGACTCAATTACTTTCAATGAATAATCTGATCATAAACAAACTATTCATCGGATCCCGACAAACACACCGCAAAAAAAGATTACATCGGATAGAACTCCAAGAAGTTCGAGGAGAACATTAGACCGAAGATCAAAGTGAGAGGAGAAGTCATCTAGCTACTAGCTATGGACCCATAGGTCTCTGGTAAACTACTCATGCATCATCGGAAGGTGGCAAGGATGATGTAGAAGACCTCTATGATGATTCCCCCTCCGACAGAGTACCGGAAAAGGCCTCCAGATGAAATCGCGGAAGAACAGAAACTTGCGACTGTGGAAAAAGTGTTTCCGGTGGTTCTCCGGGGATTTCTCAATATTTGTGAATTTATAGAAGTGGAAATAGGTCACACGGAGCCTCATGGGACCCACAAGGTAATAGGGCGCGCCCTGTTGCCTTATTGTCTCCTCGTTCGTCGTCTGGTCTCCTCCTGAAGCTTCTAGGGTCTCTCTTGCCAGAAAAGGATCGTCAAAAAGTTTCGTAGCGTTTGGACTCTGCTTGGTAATGATTTTCTGAAAAACCAAAAACAAACAGAAAACAACAACTGGCACTAGGCACTGGATTAATAAATTAGTCCCAAAAATGATATAAAATAGCACAAAAAGACATCTAAAGTAAAATAGCACAAAAAGACATCTAAAGTATCCAAGATTGATAATATAATAGCATAAAACAATCAAAAACTATAGGAATGTTGGAGACGTATCAGCACCCCAAGCTTAATTCCTGCTTGTCCTTGAGTAGGTAAATGAGATTCGACGTGCGGCCTTCCTCTGGCTGGTGAGAGCAGTGAAGGAGGGAGAGTTGATGGTGCTTGCTGCTCTGCGTACTGGATGCGAGTCGACGGGCGGCCTTCCTCCGGCGGGTGAGAGCAGTCCGCCACGATGGACATGGCGACGGGCGGGAGGAGACGGCGCCGCCACCGCCGTCGAGCGAGGAGGTAGGGGTTTCCTGCCTTAGCGAATGGGCCGTGCTCAAGTCCTTTTTACTTTACATATAAGATTTGTCTAAAGTGAAAATTCATCTACTTTGACCAAATTTATATGACAAAATATCAACATCTATAATATTAAAGTTTTACAATATGAAAATTAAATTTATGGCACATCTAATGATATTGATTTTGTATTGTGAATATTGATATTTTTTCTATAAAGCTGGTCAACAGACTACAACGAGAGCTACATCAGACGAGGAGTCCAGAGCTACAACCAAATAGGTGGGGAGCTGCAACCTACTACGGCAGAAGCTGCACCCGACGAGAGATGGAGTTGCAAACCCAGGCTACATGGTGTTGGGACTGGTGGCCGATCATGCGACATCCGTGGTCGACAGGGCTTGGAACTGGCCGACCGCGATGCTATGACCGCGACCGCCATGTGTTGGAACCAACCGACCACGATGATACGACCATGGCTGCTGCATGCTGGAACCGGCGGGGCAGCACAACGTCGAGCCGCGAGCGACACACGAGGAGTGGCACAATGGCACTCGAGGCGGTGCTACTAGTGTAGAGATGGCAAGCATCGAGTAGAGTGTGCACGGGGTGTTGCCACCGCGGAGATGGTCAGAACAAGATTTCCTAGAACCGTACGGACGACTCATGTGAGAAGAGAGGGAACGACTCCACACTGTGGGGAAAAATCTGACGGCTGCTGTCGACCCGATCAAACGGCCCAGGAGGGGACCAATTTGTGGTCATGGCCAGTCGGCCGACGCCCAACAGTGCCGAAAAAACCAGTGGGACGAAAAAAATCGGTGGAGGGACGTGCGGGTGGGAGAAAGAAATGTAGGTTGGACAAAGCATTCTACAGGAAAATGAACGCCATTTTTTTTCCTAAGCAAATAAAACTCCTCTCTAAAAAGAAAGATAACCCTAGTTAGCCCCTGCATCATAGGATGCACACAGGCATATGAGACACACCATAGTAAAATAGAGATAGAGATAAGCATAATCCAATTAGTCGCGTAGGAGTAGGACAAGGGGAATGCCATTTTTTTTTATGAAAACGGGGAATTTAAGTGGCAGCATCGCCGCGCTCTGTTGCGAGAGCGATAATCACTGTTCTTCCTCCGGAATTTCCCTTCCTTGAGGATTCAGCGTCAAACTGATGTCGCTATGTTTTGCAACGAGGGAAATTGGAAAAGACTAAGTTGTTCATACGGTCCGCAATGGGGAGATGGATCGCTGTTCATGCGGTCCGCAACGAGGGAGATGGATCGCTGTTCATGCGGTCCGAGACGGAGAGATGGATCGCTGTTCATATGGTCCGTGATCCAAAGCCCATCATCTTCTCCATCCCGTGACCTAGATTTACTGCTAGGTACGTATCTCCAATCCTCTTCTTCCGACCTCAGTCCCACGACTCCCACCCAACTCCCACTCCTAGGGTCAGCCGCCACCCGCTGCTCCCCTTGCCTCTCACCGCAGCAGTGTAGATCCGGGGGCCACACGCTGCGGGATGCTCGCCGGAGCGCTGGGAGGAGGCGACGCGCGCGGCGGAGCACCAGGGATGGATCATCTGCTTGCTTAGTTGAGGAGCGACTCGCTTAGTTGATCACATCTTTCCATTCCCTGATCCCGGCAGGCAGGAGACCCTCCCGCGCGTATTCCTCACCCCCATCTGCCAGCAAGCAACAATTTTAGGTAATTTTGGTTTACTTTCGACGTAATTATTACTCTCTCCGATCCAAAATAAGTGCCGTGGTTTCGAAGTACTCAACTTGATTTACTACTTTACTTTCAGCGTAATCTGATTTACGCAGTTTTTCGCGGTGATTAGTACTTTACTGGAGTCAACTCGATTATTTGCAAACTGATGATCCGTGCCGTGCGTGCTATCATGTTTCAAGACAGACTAACTAAGTAGGAGTACTACATGTAACTGGCCCGAGTGCCCAGTTAATTAATGGATCCCCGAGGTGGTGTAACACAAATCGAGCTGGAGTACATGGTACACGATGAAGACGCAGAGCCCATTGCCCTGCCATTCCCACTTTTGGAGAAACTCGCAGATTATTTTTCTGACGAGTTGATAATTGGAAGAGGTGGCTTTGCGGTGGTTTATAAGGTACGGTTAAAAGCTCTCGCGTGCCCTGCTGCCCGCACTCTGACTCCGATTAATTTGATCAAACTTTATATGAAATGAAAACTCTCGCGCGTGATCTCGCTGCTGCAGGCAGTGCTTGATAATGGCGTTCTCGCTGTAAAGAGGCTGTTCAATACGCACATGCATGAGGAACAATTCCAGGGTGAGGTGGAATGTCTCATGAAGGTGAAGCACAAAAACATTGTACGGTTTCTGGGATATTGCGCCGACACACAAGAGAATATTTCGGACTACAAAGGGAAAATGGTTATGGCGGATGTACAGCAGCGGCTGCTCTGCTTTGAATATCTACCCAAAGGAAGTCTTGATGGTTATATAACAGGTAGGTTTATGTTTCCATTCTAATTTTCTTCACATGATATTTACTTGGTTGGTTCAAACTACTGGAATATATCTGTATATGACTTAAATAGTTTACACATGTAATATATTGTCTTGCACCCAAAAGTTAAGGAACTCAATTATCTCAAATATATACTGAACTAGATCCATATTTTTCATCTATCCTGTGTAGATTCACCTGGAGAACTTAACTGGAGAAAGCGATACGATATGATAAAGGGGATCTGTGAAGGGTTACATTATCTTCACCAGAATAATATTCTGCACATGGATCTAACACCCGGAAATATATTACTGGATGAGGATATGATGCCGAAAATGACTGATTTCGGACTGTCAAGGTGTTTTGAGAAAGACCAAACAGGGGTCATTACTAAAAATGTGGCTGGAACGAGGTAAGCCTGCCAAAGCATATGGAAAGCTTAAATTTTTATATTTTTTCCCGCAAAAAAAAGGAAAGCTTAATTTTTAACTTATTCAACTGTAGTGTAAATTTATATTGCAGTTGCTCTGCATATTACTAATGGACCAGACTATATGTGTTTTCAGGGGATATTTGGCGCCGGAATGCTATAACAAGGAAATCATACTCACGCACAAGTTTGACTTATATAGTCTTGTGCTATAATAATAGAGATATTGACCGGAAAGAAGGGGTGTCAAGTTACTATTGAGAATGTATGAACAATTTAGTCACCATTCCAAGTCAAATCTTACAAATAATGGTCTTTGGCATTAGCCCAAGTTTTTATTTTAAAATGGCTGGTCCATTTTCATAACGTAATCATGGTTGCATTTCATAGGTACTTCAAATTTGGAATAATACGATGTTGGATGCACTGCAGCGGGATCAAATACGAGTATGTCTGAAGATTGGGATGGAGTGCACAGAAGTCGATCCGGCAAAGAGACCAGCTAGTATGAAGCACATAATCGATTGGCTTGCTGAAATAGACTGTAGTACGCATGTAATCCCAGCAGGTGGGACAAGAGAGCTTCTTCTCGTTCACCCGTCCACGCTTTGCTTCCCCTTTGAGCCCAACAAGGCTATCACGTGCCCATTGCAGCTAACAAATAACACCGATAAGCACGTTGCATTTAGGCTTATGGATAATAGCATGGAGTCTTCCTTCCTAAGGCTGCCATTGTATGACGTTGTGCCACCTAACACACCTTATACTCTCATCGTGACAACACAAGAGAAAGAATATCTACCACGAAAGTATATCATAGATGTGATCCTCCAAAGTGCTACATTAATATTGGGGGATGATGATCATATAAACACTTTTCGAAGCCAGCCAGACAAGTTTTTTCAAGAGACAGGGAATGATGTACAGGAGGTGAAACGGAAAGCACTTTATACCTTGACACGCATCGCAACGTCATTCTCGAAGGTAAAATATGATGAGCAAGCTCGGTGACATGCACAACACAGTTAGTTGTCAGCTGTTTTATGTATGTTTTTGCGTACTCTTGTATTAACATTGAGATATTAAAAAAGAAAAGACACTTTAGTCTTTCAAGCAAGTATTTCCCCATGGAAATTGTTAGTTTATGCATTTCATCGTCGCATTAGCAATGATATGTCCATAAAAATATACAAAAAAATGTTGCAAATTACATCTTGAGGGAACATTGCTGGACTTCAATCTTTCCATCAAGTAATTTGGTGGGAAAGAAAAAATGAGCGTCAGTCTCTGCCATTCTTTAATACTAGTAAATATGCACGTGGAACGCACGTCTATTTAGACTAATAAGTGTGCACGTGCAACACGCGTCTATTTGGATTAACACAGTATACTATACTTAATACAAGACAATTTATTCATAAATTTGAAATTTCCCTATAAAGTACACAATCTCTTATTCCCAACTCATACAAATAATTTGAAATATAGTTTCTCCTTAATCAGCATGTCTCCTGTATTAAAAGACCACCCACTTTTCCCAATGTATAAAACTCAAAATTATTTAGAAGATTCATCATGATTCTTCATATGCACACATTTATGCAAGTATAATCACACATGAAAATGTCACTTAGGACAAGCTAAGGAACCGTTTCAGTGCCAACAAAATCCAGTCAAGAATTATTATTACAATTGAGTGTCAACCATACAATAGCGGAAAAAAACCTCTATGGTTTGTTGAAAAGAGGAAGCCATTGTCACATAGAGAAGTGTAGAGATGTCTTGACTGAATCAGCTGTGAAACAAGACAAAAAAAATATTAGTTGGACCATCCGATTCTACTATTACACCACAAGTGTTGTAATGTCTAGAAGCAAGAAAAGTGACTTTATTATGAAAATAGAACATGTAAACCAAATAAAAATTACATTGATAAATTGCGTAATTATACTTGTTAATCACTGGACAAAAGCATTAATATGACAACTTGGAACAGTTACTTGAGTACTACACATTTCTTTAAGGGCTCAACATTCTAAAATTTTGACAATATAACAAATATCCTCTCAGTTTGTAGTAATAATGATACGTAGGCTACCACTTGTAAGAATAACAGTGGCAAAAAAGGGCCAACAAATGCCGGTTTAGAAAGAAAAAACTGCAGATATGCTTCCAATTTTAGCAACTCTAGTGGATAAAACATACCTTACCTCCCAAGTTAGGAAAATAGTCAAATGAAAAAATGTACTTCTTATAAGTAGTAGAGATGAAGTCATAAGGATCATGATTCAAGATATTCGGAGAAACATGGTTGGTCTCTCTGTATGATGCGAAGTCGTTGCAGTCAGTAGAAGAGTGACCTGCCCTCCAAGCAGAAGACGAAGGCGGCGACGGCACGTGTGCGTGTTCGGAGGAAGCCGCAGCTCCTCTTCGCATGTCTCCCATTGTGGCTCGCGTGGGTGGTGGGCTGGTGACGACAGGCGACTCGCGATCGCGATTCCCTGATAGGAGACGATAGGATGCGCTCGCGATTAGTTTCCTAATAAGTATATGTGTTCGTGATTAGTTATCTAATAGGATGCGTCCGTGATTAGTTTCCTAATAATTAGATGTGTTCGTGATTAATTTCCTAATAGGATGCGCTCGTCATTATTTTCCTAATAATAGGATGCACCCGTGATTAGTTTCCTAATAATAGAATGCGTTTGTGATTAGTTTCCTAATAATTAGATGCGTCTGTGATTAGTTTCTTAATAGGATGTGTCCGTGATTATAGTTTCCTAATTGACCAGGCGTGGACTTCATATTTTCCTTCACGGTGGAGTACGGTCAGTCAATGTAAATTGCTAAGTGCACACAGAGAACAGATTAAGTTAAGGCTAGCCGTTAGATTGAGTTTAGTGGGACTAATCATGCGGTGGTAATGTATCCGTGTACGTTTTGTGGGGTGCACTTAAAGAAGATTATGTTTGCTCTTTTTATAAGTAGTATAGATTTGCCGTTCTTTTTCAACTTCTTTAGTAATCTGTATAATGGAAGATAGATAGATACAAGTTGGTCTCACTTAAATTTGAAGGTTGATATATGTACTTCACCTTTTGTGTTGTTTTCACATGTATTGCGTGGTGGTGGTTCTGGACCGCGCATGCACACATGGTCATATATTTCGCAGCCAATCTTGTCCACAGTCAAGGTATAAATTATATATCTTCTCTATCTGGCTTACGATGTCTGTGCAGTAATACTTCTAGGTCGTTCCCAGCCAGATATTAACCATAGCCTCTTTTGTTAAACATGTAGTTGTGATCTAGGAAGTAGTTAGTATCTGTATATCTCCTGTAACAACTCATGTATATCTGGCTATGCCGTTGTGCCCTAGCGCACGTATATATAAACCCCCTCGGCCACCGTATTGGGTGCGCCGATCCAATCTACCCTTCCTCCAGTTTTCACATGGATCAGCCTGGGATCCCGCGCCTGCGACCGGGGACGGCTGACCACCAGGTTCTCCCGCAGCAGACACGGGCGCCACGCGGGCGGCGGAAGCAGGCGTGTTGGGTGCGGTGGCAACCGGCCCAGCAGTGGGCCCCGCTGCAGGGTTCGACGTGCGCCTCACAGGGGCGGGTGGGGCGGGCGGCCCACCCGTGTCGGACACCTGGTCCAATGGGAAGGCGGGCGCGTCGCTGTCGCGCGTGGAGGGAGAAAGCGCTCCTCCGCCGTCTGGAGACACGTGATCCAAGAACGGATCACGTTCGGGATCAGCGCCAGAATCTGCATGGGATCTTGGGGTACCTTCTCCTGGGATCTTCTGTGGCATACGGGATCCTGCATCCAGATTAGCGTTCGAAACAGAAGTGCAATATTTCATGTGGTCATGCGGAAAAAGGAGGATGGCATGTTCTGCAACACGGGGTGTCACGGGAGCTGTTTGGGTTTGAGCAAACGGAAAAATTTTCTCATCAAACACAACATGACGTGAAATATAGATGCGGGCTGTGGGAACATGAAGGCATTTGTAGCCTTTGTGACGAATGCTATATCCTAGAAACACACATTGTTGAGAGCGAAAAGCGAGTTTGTGTGTATTATATGGGCGCAAGTTTGGCCAACATGCGCACCCAAAGGTTCTAAGAGACGCATAGTCTGGTTTTTGTTGGAACAACTTTTCCATGAGACTAAGTTTTCCTATGACACGGCTAGGAAGTCTATTGATAAGATAGCATGCACATAGGTAGGCTTCATCCCAAAACCGCAATGGCATAGAAGCATGTGATAAGAGTGACAACCCCATGTCAACAATGTGACGATGTTTCCTCTCAGCGGAACCGTTCTGTTGATGTGTGTGTGGGCACGATACATAATGTGCAATGCCAAGTTGACGGAAAAATGTGTTGCTTCATGGCATTCTACAAGAAACGGTGTACATGCGTCAACCTCCTGGTTTGGAAGAGCCTTCTGCCCCTCGGTACCTATGGAAGCTTCAGAAAGCCCTCTATGGTCTTAAACAAGCTCCTCGGGCTTGGTATTCTCGATTGAGCACTCGTCTTCAACAACTTGGTTTTCTGCCATCCAAGGCTGACACGTCCCTCTTTGTCTTCAATCGAAGAGGGGTCACCATGTTTATGCTCGTGTACGTCGATGATATCATTGTGGCCAGTTCCTCTCCCATTGCTACCACCAAGCTGCTTGCTGATCTTCAGGCTTCGTTTGCTCTTAAAGATCTTGGTCCTCTGCACTATTTTCTTGGAGTCGAGGTGACATCATCGCCAGGGGGAATTGTTCTGTCTCAACATAAATATATTGGCGATATTCTTCACCGTGCGAACATGGAAAATTGCAAGATCTCAACCATGCCTATGTCTTCAAGTGAGAAAATCAGCAAGGAGAGTGGCACACCTCTTGGACAGGATGACAACACAAATTATCGCAGTTTGGTTGGAGCCCTTCAGTACCTAACACTCACGAGGCCAGACATCTCCTTTGCGGTAAATCGAGTCTGTCAATTCTTGCATGCACCAACCACAGTACATTTTTCAGCAGCCAAACGCATTTTGCGATACTTGAAGTATACACGAGGTATGGGACTATCTATACGGAAGTCTCCCTCCATGTTGCTGAGTTGCTTCTCAGATGCAGACTGGACAAGATGCAGTGACGACCGCAGGTCCACGGGAGGCTTTGCTGTGTTTCTTGGATCCAATCTGGTGTCTTGGAGTTCGAGGAAGCAAGCCACCGTCTCACGATCCAGCACTGAATCTGAATACAAGGCCTTGGCGAATGGAACAGCGGAGGTAATATGGATACAGTCTGTTCTTGGAGAGCTTGGAGTATTTATGTCTCGGCCTCCAACCTTGTGGTGTGATAATCTGGGTGCTACCTACCTGTCGGCGAATCCGGTGTTTCATGCCAGAACAAAACACATAGAAGTGGACTTCCACTTTGTTCGAGAGAGGGTTGCGGCGAATGCTCTTGATGTTCGATTCATCTCGTCGAAAGAACAGGTTGCAGATATATTTACTAAGCCACTGGCTGAGGCTCCGTTTGTATCAAATAGATGCAATCTTAATCTTCTAGTACGAAGTTAAGATTGAGAGGGGATGTTAAACATGTAGTTGTGATCTAGGAAGTAGTTAGTATCTGTATATCTCCTGTAACAACTCATGTATATCCGGCTATGCCGTTGTGCCCTAGCGCACATATATATATAAACCCCCTCAGGCCATCGTATTGGGTGCGCCGATCCAATCTACCCTTCCTCCAGTTTTCACATCTTTGACTCAGGTACGCGTCTACATAGATATGCATCTCTGTTGCTTGGACACAAACCGGGCCAAGCAGTGGTGAGTGCTTTCTTTAGAAAATCCATATGCATGAACACACAAAAGTCAAGATGAAGTGTTTCTTCTTGATCTGTTTACATTCTTGAATATACATGTGGCACCTCCACCTCAATATGTGTGGCAAGATCTTTGGAAACAAATATGATTGATATTTAATCATGGAAGAGGAACCAATGGCCTCCATTGATATTTGGCTCGGGAATGGGCCTTTGATCAGTCCATAGTTTCATTCCGCATAGTTCCTCTCTTGTGACTGGACACATGAATGAGATTTGCTTTTGTACGTGTAAACAAGGGATAGTGCACATATATGGTTGGTGGTTATTTTTGTTTTTGTTTTTGCGCAGTATAATAATAGGAGATGAAAATGGACACATTGGCTTTTGGGACTATCCGACACAGGCATGTAGTAGTGTTGTTTTTTCTGATAAAGATTATTGATGCCTCTCAGGGGTATCCATGCTTTTGGTCACATTTGACTAACATATTAATTATTTCTTTATCACCGCAGAAAAAAGTGGATGCGCTTAAAGTCTCAGCGAGCCGTGGTATGATTTCTGATTTCTCTTACTACTTCTATTACTATTTCCAGCGAGCTGACTTTTTCAGGTACTGCAGTTACGTGCATTAGATTCATTGAACGGAAGCAATGGATTGTTGCTGGACAGAAGATGGGTATCTCCATGTGTACAGCTATGAAACGAGAATTCAGAAGATCACGAGTTTAAGAGTGTGGAAAACTAGGCTTAAGCGTATGCTTTGCGCAGGGACGCGTGCGTGTTGATATAGGCCTCGAAGGCAGGAGATTACAAGAGTTGGTTAGGCTAGGATTGATCTCCAAGTAACCTAACAGAATATGGGATCATATCTCTAAGCCTAACCGGATTACAACAGACTCACGCACGCACACGTTACAATACATTACAATGTTTAACACTCCCCCTCAATCACAACTTTCTAAGTTGAGATTGTGCCTAAAAGCTTCTAATTGCCGCAAGGTGAGAGGTTTAGTAAACCCATCTGCCACCTGATCACCTGTAGGTATGAATCTGATATTCAGCAGTTTATCAGCCACTCTTTCTCGAACAAAGTGGTAGTCAATTTCAATATGCTTCGTTCTGGCATGGAAGATAGGATTAGCAGACAAATAGGTTGCACCAAGATTGTCACACCAAAGTGATGCTGCTCTTGGATGAGAAACACCCAACTCTGTTAGCAAATTCTGAACCCAGATAACCTCTGCAGTGGCATTAGCTAAGGCCTTGTACTCAACTTCTGTACTTGACCTGGATACAGTTGGCTGTTTACGAGCACTCCAAGAAACCAAATTACTTCCAAGAAACACTACAAAGCCTCCTGTTGATCTTCTATCATCAGGACAACCTGCCCAATCTGCATCTGAAAATGCACTTACAAGCATTGAATCTGACTTTCCAATTTTCAGTCCATGACTCTGTGTCCCTTGAAGATATCTAAGTATCCTCTTTACCGCAGTCCAATGTGAACTAGTAGGAGCATGTAAGAACTGACATACTTTATTTACTGAATATGAGATATCTGGTCTAGTTAATGTCAAATACTGTAATACTCCAACAATACTTCCGTACCTGGTGGAGTCCTCTGCTCCAAGGATCTCTCCATGATGAAGAGACATTTTCTCAGAGGCAGACAAAGGTATAGATGACGGCTTACATCCTTTCATGCCCATCCTCTGAAGTATTTCCTGCACATATTTTCCTTGTGACAACACAATTCCATCTTTTGCATTCTTTACCTCAATTCCAAGGAAGAAGTGAAGGCTGCCAAGATCTTTAAGTGCAAACTCCTTGCTCAAGTCCATAAGAAGAGCTTCAACTGCTTTAGATGATGAACTAGTGACAACTATATCATCAACATAAATAAGCATAAAGATGATTTTCCCACGCCGATGATAGAAAAACAATGAGGTATCTCCCTTTGAGGGAGTAAATCCAAGTGATTGTAACTTAGAGGAGAGCCGAGAGTACCAAGCTCTAGGTGCTTGTTTTAATCCATACAGTGCCTTATCAAGTTTGCAAATATGATGTGGTGCATTTCGATTCTCATACCCAGGAGGTTGCCTCATGAACACTTCCTCTTCCAGAACACCATGCAAGAAAGCGTTCTTTACATCTAGTTGTCTTATGCACCAACCTCTAGATACTGCAACTGAAAGAATCAATGTAATAGTAGCAGCTTTTACCACTGGACTAAACGTATCCTCATAGTCAATCCCATACCTCTGTTTGAATCCTTTAGCAACCAGACGTGCCTTGTATCTGTCAATGGTGCCATCATATTTCCTCTTTACCTTATAGACCCACTTGCAGTCAATTATATTTCTGCCTCTGACTGGTGGAACTAGACGCCAAGTCTTGTTCTTCATTAAAGCAGCATACTCTTCATCCATTGCCTCCCTCCAACGAGGTTCACCCAACGCTTCTCCAAAATTTTGTGGTTCACCTGTTGCACAAAACGAGCCCCAACGTACACATCCGTCTTTATATATTTTACGTTTAACAATACCACTTTGTGACCTGGTGTTGGAGCGCACAGGAGGTGGCGAAGCTGGTCGTTCAAGTTGCTGTAGAAGGCGATTTGAAGAAGATGACACTGCTGCACCGGAATCACCCGCAGAAGATCCCAGAGAGAGCTCCTGTAGCGGATCCAGATCGGGAGACGGAATCGCCTCTCCAGAACTGCCACTTGGTGCGCCTGGGCTGGCATGCAGCGTCCTGTCGGGCGCGTTCCCGCCTGCGTGACGTGGAACCCGCTCGTCCACACCCAGGAGTCGACCACCCGCACGTGGGGGTGGGCCACCAGGCCCCGCCGAGGCTGGCTGTCGGACGACGCGACGGGCCGCGGGCCCGCTGCATGACCCAGGTTGGTCTGCCGTCGAATCAGGAGACGACGCGGATCCCGCTGGGGATTCTCCTGCGCCTGCGCCCACTGACGCATCTGGCGCCACGGATCCCGAGCGATTCGCCCCGGGATTAACGTCTGGATCTTCTGCAGCATCCTCTGTCATTTCTGCATGCATAAAATCATACGAATTTTCGCCAAAAGCTTCTCCGTTTTCCTGCACACTTGCATCAAGGTTTTGATCAAAGGCATTATTATTAGACATAGACATGTGGTCAGCAGCATTTACTACTCCCCCTTGATCAAAGCGAGGTGATGGCAGAAGATGAACTGGTAAAAGAGTGAGCTCTTTGCGTAGTTGAGCACCAGCATTAGGATGAAGTGTGGCGAAAGGAAACACATGTTCATCAAAGACGACGTCCCTAGAAATATAGACACGACCAAAGGCTACATCGAGGCACTTGTAGCCCTTGTGTAGGCTGCTATACCCTAAGAAGGCACATTCTTTGGACCGAAATTCTAGTTTGTGCTTATTAAAAGGACGTAGATTAGGCCAAACAGCACACCCAAAAATGCGGAGAAAGGTATAGTCAGGTTTCTTGCCAAAGAAACGTTCAAGTGGCGTTTGGTTTTTGATAACCCTACTAGGGACACGGTTGATAAGATACACAGCGGTAAGAAACGCCTCGTCCCAAAATTTTACGGGCATAAAGGCATGGGCAAGAAGAGACAGACCCACTTCCACAATATGCCGGTGCTTCCATTCTGCAGATCCATTCTGCTGGTGAGCATGTGGACATGAGACGTAATGGGTGATGCCAATGCGTTCAAAGAAGGAATTG
>NC_041393.1:742862658-742865958 GCF_002162155.2 Triticum dicoccoides | reverse complement strand
TTGCATAACAAGAATTTTTGGATCAAAGAGACGTTCAACATGTTGTTGAAAGAGATGAAATTTCTCCAACACGTCAGACTTATTTTTGAGCAAATAAATCCAACTAAACTTGCTAAAATCATCAATAAAGCTCACAATATTTTTGTCTGCCTACAGAGACGGGTCCAGGACCCCATACATCTGAAAAAATAAGCTTTAAAGGAGCTTTTGACACACTAAAAGACTTGGGATATGGAAGTTGATGGCTCTTGGCCATCTGACAAGCATCACAAACCAGCAAATGATCTTGTTTATTGGACACAGGAAGACTAAAATCTCGAAGAATTATCTGAACCACCGGTAATGCAGGATGTCCTAAGCGCTTGTGCCACCGTGAAGTAGATGGTTTGATCACACTTAGAACTTGTGGAGAGGGAGCATCTTGTTGGTTTAACACCCCTACTCTCGTTTTGAAGAATGGTCCTCCGAGTGGCCCGATCCTTAACAAAAAAGGTTTCAGTGTAAATCTCAAGAAAAGCATGATTATCTTTGATGAGTTGATAGGCAGAAAGTAAACTTTTGTCGGCATGCGGAGAGTGAAGTATGTTTTTGAGATCTAAGGAGCCATGAGGAGTAGATAGAACTGAATGGCCGACATGTGCAATGTCCATACCTTGACCACTTGCGGTGTGGATTTGCTCCGAGCCGGTGTAACGATCATGAACAACAAAGATTCTCCAGCTCACCAGTCACGTGGTTGGTTGTGCCGGAGTCGAGATACCAGTTGGTATCAACTCCATAGGAGTGGACGGCGTTGGCAGAACGGTTCCCACCGCCACCACCACCACCACCTCCACCACCAGCAGGATTATGCACATTGTTGTTGAAGTTGCGGTCGTAGCGCTTCTTGCAGCACCATGCACCATGCCCCTTGTTCTTGCAGATTTGACACTTCTTGCGGTCACCGCGGTCACCACCGTGGAGAGGCGCTCCGCCAGAGCCACCACCACCAGAGTAGTTGTCGAAGAAGCGGGCGCCTGTGTTGTTGTTGTTGTAGCCACGGGAGCCACTGTTGCCGCCGCCACGAGAGCCTCCCTGGCTGGAGTTGCCACGGCCTCCGCCTTTTGCAGCAAGGTTGGTGGAGTAGGCAGAGGTCTGTGCGGACGCCTTCAGTTCTACCATTATGTGAGTTTCTCAACCATATTTATGTCTTCGATATTGTTTATTTCAAAAATAGTTAACAACTAATTTGTATTGACAGCTTATTTCCATTCAAGCAAACATGTCCTGCGCTTGGTAGAGAGGACCATCCACTGTCCCGAGACTGAACTAAATTGCGAGAAGATAAGTCATTATGTTTCATGGCTTGAGGATCTTGATGCTGTCAAGAGAAATTATTTTCCTAGACTTGAAAATCTTAGTACTCAAAACGTGCGACCAATAGTGTTCGTATTGAACTACGGTCACATCTATTTAGGAAAGATGGTAAGATTTTTACTATTTGTCCTAAGTGCATCTTTTGCATACATTATTTTTTAAGCTAAACTTCATTGCTAAGTATGTTACTATATGATGTTCTTCAACAGAGACTCCCGATGATAGTTGTGCCTCAGTGGATCTCGACTAACGGTCGCATGTTAATGGTTAGCTTACGACAAAGACATCCCACATTGCACATGAGTGCATTTAGGATTTCTAAAACCGAGGAATGCTTAATAGTGAAAGACTGAAGCAAAATTGTGAATGATCATAGAGAAGTACTAGGGTGCAACAATCAGAAGCGCATCCCACGATTAGGAGACGGGTTCATCTGCATGCTCCAATATGATGAATCAGGAGAGCTACACATGTTCTATGCTATTTTACCTGAGAGAGAGAGACAACAGGAGTGATTAGCTAGTTCCTGCTCTTAGTATGTGTCGTCTCATGTCCGTGTTCTTCGTCCTGAACTTAATCTCAAAGTGATTTGCTTTTGTGGTCTTAGTTATGAACGCTTATAATAATCTTATGACCATGTTGAACTTGATGATATCTTTGTTTTTTGTACAAGTGAATGTTTCTTCTTTAAGCTAGTGTTGGTGTGGTGATTAGATAATTATGATTAAAATAGTGGTAATGACTATATATATATGATGATTATTAGCTAGTGTTGTTGTTGGTGATGATATGATGCAACGGTTTTTATATTAATATGATGATGATGATGATGAGTTATTACATAATTTATGAAAGGGAAAATAAATGGAAAACAATCTCTAAATTAAATGGAAAACACAAAATTAAAGGGAAAATAAATAATAAAACCAAAACCCCTAAACCTTTTAGTACCGGTTGGTGGTACAAACCGGTACTAAAGATCTCCCCGCCCCCGACGCTGGCTCCTGCCACATGGTTGCGCTTTAGTGTCGGTTCGTGCTGAACCGGGACTAAAGGAGGGGGACCTTTAGTCCCCACACTTTAGTGCCGGTTGCCGAACCGGCACTAAAGACCCCTACGAACCGGTAATATAGCTCTGTTTTCTACTAGTGACCCCCCAGAAATCAACGCAAAAAATAGTGGAAACTTTAACAGTTGGACCTTGCTCACAGCCGTGAACAGTCTGATGTAATCTTTTGGATTGACTGATTTCATGCCTTAAGATTACATAAGACATGATTCAATGCTATATGG
Organism: Triticum dicoccoides; assembly: GCF_002162155.2. Lineage (NCBI taxonomy): Eukaryota > Viridiplantae > Streptophyta > Magnoliopsida > Poales > Poaceae > Triticum > Triticum dicoccoides. The sequence continues at coordinate 742,863,309 of NC_041393.1, read as the reverse complement.
AGAAATGAAGTTCATTACCAGAGCCCCAGTCAGTTACAACAGAGTGAAAGACACTAGCTGCCAGACATCGCTATTACACAGTTAGTTACATCATAGTGAAATACACTAACTGTCAGACCTCGCAGTACACAAAAGTGCAGATCTTACCTTACAACCTCTTGGCCTGAAGAAATAACCCAATGCCAGCTCTTGCCTTATCTGCCACTATGCTCGGCGTAGTGCTCCGGTCGCACAAAAACCTATGGCAAATTGAACATCGATTGATGGAAACTTCTGTGGACAAACGACCATTTACTAATTCACTTTTAATACTACAAATTTCAGTATATTTTTTAATTCAGTCAAGACGACCAATATGCTGCCTCTGACTCTGCGTATCTATGGTTTCTCGTGTGTTTATACTAAACTTTTTTATATCATCGCAATTGATTTTGACCCTAAATATATGTGATTTTGCATTGAAGCATAATTCAACATATTAATCAAAAATAAAGTTTTCATGTATGTCTAGTAGAAGTAAAAAGATCATGCTCATGTAGTTTAACTTACACATTTTCATACGCTTCTTGTATAAATAATTACCAAAATGATACTCCCTCGGTAAAAGTTTAAATAGAGAGTATATCATAAAAATTGGAACAACATTTGCTG
>NC_041393.1:742849282-742862330 GCF_002162155.2 Triticum dicoccoides | reverse complement strand
TGTGATAGTCAAGTAAAATGATTGCTACAATAAAATTAGTTCTAAATCTAAGAAAATGAAACTATTATAATGCTTCACAAGCTAATATATGTGAAGTGCATTTATATGTGTACTTGTCCATTGTTTGTTAAATATCTTCAAACCTTGATAAAGTGTTTTAATGTATGAAATAATAATAATTTTATAGAAGATTCTAGTGTATATGACACTGCCATGAAACGTAAATGGAAATATATCAAGTCAAAGTGTGGAGCACGCACGTGCACAAATAAGTTGAGGAACTAAGGAAGGGTGCTTGTAATGAGTGTTCCAGATTGCCCAACTTATTACCAAATAGAGTAGAGAACATGAAGTCGATAAATAATATTATGAAACCCTAAAAGAAGGATATAAATTAACCATTATGTGCCATAGAGTGATCCTTCAATGGCTAGCAAGTATGCTTACATGAGAGTTTGGCTGCTGCCATGGGAGACATCCTGCCACTTTTGCAACCTGCAAATCGAAAGGAAATGAGTTTTCTTAACGTAGGGAACACCCAGACCAAAAAAAGAGTTTAGGATCGATGGCAGATGTATGACGATGATCTCATCATCCCTTCCGAAGGATGTCGGCACTTGCTCAAGAAAATTGTGAGTAGAGTCAATTCGGAATCAGTGGCGCACTTGGGTTGAAATAAATAAATAATTCCAAATTGAAGACGTACTCCAGCAGCTATGACTGAAGTGCATGAAAAAACGCCATGAAGATGGACTGAAGTTGAGAAGAGGGGAGGAACGAATTAAGGCCTTAATGAGTGAGGGGTGAAGAAATCTTGGAGAGGTTAGACTCTGCGGAGACGACGACCATGGCACGCGATGAGGGGAGGGTGCAAAGAAGACACGTGGCAGGGGAAGGACGATATGTGGTAGATAACCACCAAGTCCCGTGACTGTGACGGCAAGGCATGGCCACGGCAGCTGGAGGAAGGCGGGCGGCGAGTGGAGCCATGACCATGGCCATGGTGACGCGGTGGTGACAACACGGTCTCGCAAACTAAGAAAGGAGAGCGGACGGGATTAGAATAGATATAAGAAATGAACATTGGTGAGGCATTCGCCAACGATTTGATTAAATGGTGAAGAAGGAGAAATGAGGAGGATGAAGGAAAGGAGGGCCAACTTGCAAACATTAAGACAGGTGGGGTCCGTCCGAGGTAGGTGGATCGTGGGAATCAGGGAAAGGGAGGATCTACGGGTGGGTGCGCCCAGGATTTTCTGCGGCGACGGAGGGGGAAGGCGTAGGTGGGGGTGGCTCGTACGGAAAGGTGGACTCATAAAAAATAACGTGACGAGATACAATAACGCGGCGAGTCGTGAGGTCGTAGCAACGCTAGCCTTTGTGCTCAAGTGGATAGCCGAGAAAAACACAACGGATAGATTGTGGAGCAAGCTTGTTGGGGGTCGTGGCATAGAGATTAGGGAAGCAAAGGCAGCCAAAAATGCGTAGGTGATCATAGGTCGGGTGAAGTCCATGAAGGAGGAAGTACGGCGTGGAATGGTGAACCACACGAGATGGTCGACGATTGAGGAGATATGTGGCGGTGTGAAGGGCTTCGACCCAAAACGGGGGTGGCAAACTGGCTTGGATGAGGAGGGTGCGAAATATGTCATTGGTGGTACGGAGAAGACGTTCGGCTTTGCCATTTTGCGGAGAAGTTTGTGGGCATGAAAAGCGTAGACAATGCCATTTGTGGAGGGAACAGAGGGTGGAGTTGATGAATTCGCCGCCGTTATCGCATTGGAGAGTTTTAATGATGACGTCGTATTGGGTTTTAAACGTATGAGAAGAAATGTTGGAGAGTGGTGGACGTGTCCGATTTGTTGCCTAGAGGCAAAGTCCATGAAAAATGAGAAAAATCATCAAGTATGATCAAGTAATATTGGTTGCCAGAAAAGCTCACGACAGGAGAGGTCCATAAATCACAATGTATCAACTCAAAGGGTGCATAAGTGCGACTAGTAGAAGTGGGAAAAGAAAGCCGTGGCTGTCGCCCGAGTTGACATGCACTACATGGGGCGGGCTAGGGTTTTTTACAAGGGACGAGAAAATCATGTGATAAAGAACTAAGAGACTGACAACTGGGGTGGACGAGCCTAGGATGCCACACATCGCTGGAGGAAGCTTGAGCGGAGAAAGCAGCGTGCCATGTCTTGTTGTTGCTGATGAAAGGGTAGAGGTCACCGGAGCTAGCGGAGATCATGATTACTTTCCTGGTGCGAAGGTCCTTCACAAAAAAACCAAACGGGTAAAATTCTATAGAGCAAGAATTATCTTTGGTAAACTGAAGAACAGAGATGAGGCTAGTGGTGACATGAGGGGAGAATAGAATGTTGCGTAAATGAAAACTATGAGGTGGTAGAGTGGTGGAGCCGATGGAATGAATGGGCAGATGGGAACCGTTGCCTACAACAATGCTTGACAAATTATGCTTTAAAGAAAGATGAGGTGGTGAGGTTACCAGAGTTGCCAGTCACGTGGTTGGAGGCTCCACTATCGAGGTACCACTCGTTGGGCGTAGCTCCGTAGTTGGGGAAGCCTTGGGCGCTGTAGGCGGCGTTCAACATAGCGAGATGATCCCAGGAGGGTTGCTGCTGCTGGTACGGCGCCGGTGCAGAGTAGGGTGGTACTGCATGGGGTAGGCATGGGCATGAGAGCCAGGTCGGGGACCGAGGACGCCCGCGGCATTGGGAGGCACCCAGCCAGGGCGAGCCGGCGGGATGGCCATCCCATAGGGAGCGAAGAAGCCCATGTATGGAGAGAAGGGCATGGCAGCGCCGCGGCCGCCCTAGTCGCCGCGCCCCCGTCCATGGCCACTGCCTCGTCCGCGACTGCGTTCACCGTGATCACCACCATCAGACTGACGAGGGTTGTTGCCGCGCCCATGGGACTGTCCGTTGCCGCGGTCGTTGTAGCGCTCCTGGGGGCGGTCGCCACGATCCCCGGAGCGAGAACCGGAGCCGCTGGCCCCAGAGGGAGCACCACTCCCGTGGACGGCAAGAACCATGGCGCCCACCTCGGCGGCGCGCTGGGCGAGGTTCTCCTCGGCGAGCTTGACCCGCGAGAAGAGGCGAAGTCAGAGACTATGGCGGTAGGGTATTTTCAACATCAAATGACCGTGACGGCATAGTCAAATCCTACCGCCGTAGCCCTCAGCGGTAGGTTGTGTTACCCTACCGCCAAGGAAGATGGCGGTAGGAAAAGGTTCAGATCACGAAATTTTTTCAAACTAGGGTATGATCGTGTTAAAGTTTTTTAAAATGGTCAAAATAGTGAATTCGGCCACATGTAGGCCTGGGGGAGCCACCTCCTTCTTGTTAGAGATGCCGGACCACTGTTAGTACACTGGACAAGTAAAACAAAAGAGACGTGGCAAAATACCGAAAATGGAGAAATGGTGCAATAGGACCATAAGCACTTCTTCACAAAATAATTGTGAGCCAAAGCAGAATAATAGCTTCTATAACATATATTTTTTGCTCGAAAAACAAAAGTCACCATCAAATGTGGTATCTTTCACCAGCTTAAAAAATGTTCAGTAACATCTGCCGTTCAAAGTTCACGGAGATACATCCAGAAGTACAATGAGTCAACTTTTATTTATAATCAGCCGTTGATAAAGAATCAGGTGCCCGTCGTCCTATCCCCCATGTTCACTCACCAAAATTGCCATTCCACCAAGTTCACAAGAGGTGATCGACACCATCGGCACAACTTTCGACAACCATATCCTCAGTTTCGATGTTAGATGCGATAATATCAAGGCTCTGTCTAGACGACTGCAGCTGCTTATCATACTCCGCTCGACGTGTAGGGTGGCGTAGGATTTCCCATACTTTTTGCACATTACATTAATATTATGTTGCTCATTGGAAGATAAAAATGACTGGACAGTCGCCTGTGCTTTCTCAGGATGCATGCTTAGAGCAGCGCTGCATTAATCTCGTCATATGTAGCATCTGCACTCGTAGATAGAACTTCGTATAAGGTCCTCTGGTTTGAAATGCTGCCTAGAAGCATTTGAAGAAGCTGGATTAAACAGTCTGGACAGGTAAAAAAGGGACTCAGCAAATCAGAGAAACAGAGAAACTATGCAATCCTAATCACTTCTTCACGAAATAATTGCGAGGCAAAGCAGAATGTGCGTAGTTTCTCCGTTTCGAGTACTATATAGCATAGATTCTTTTTAAAAGATCCTGCGCCGCTGGCATTCATTAATAATAGCAGAAAGTAACAAAAAACAATAAGGTGGTGAAGGTCCTGGGACCAGAAGACCCGAAGATCAAAGAAAAAAAGAAAAAACAGCGGCCGTAATAGCTGCAGCACAACAATGCATACAGTACACACTAGACAGCGCAGCTCCGACTCTGACGGTGAGCTACAAAGAAACTAGGCGAGGTTGGGGTCATGGAGAGCCACCGAACGAAACACCGGTCGCGTGTCATCATATACCGCCAGGCCCCGCCACCGCTGCTTCGACTTCACAACAACAGACAGTCGAGGCAATCCCACGAACATGCCGGAGAAGAATAGCCTACTACCACAACCAAAACCATGCCTCCGATATTGCTCACCACCGTTATCGTTGCCACAAAAGCCACCGTGCATGTCCAGCCGTAGGAAGCACCAAAGGGATCAAATTCTTCAAGGTGGCGCCCTAAAGAGGGGGAAGGACGTTGAAGACGACGCCACCGTCCGACCCTGCAGCAGGATCTAGGCTTTCACCCGAAGGACATGATCCGACAGTAGAGGTTGTGAAGATTACCGACGACACCTTCAAGAAGGATAGCGACGCCCACGGGCGCCGTCGCCTCCGGCCGGCCATCGCCGGCCAAGCTTTCGCCCGATGCAGCCACTCACATGCAGCAGGCCGAGATTGGCTTGTACCTCCATTGGACCGTGCACCCCCCACATAGTGAGCACGCCATCGCTGTGCAGGGCCACCCGCTACACTAGTAGAAAATAGGGCATTTGTCCCGGTTCGTAAGGGCCTTTAGTCCCGGTTCATGAACCGGGACTAATGGGTCGTTACTAATACCTCCCCCCTTTAGTCCCGGTTCAAACATGAACCGGGATAGATGGTCCTCCACGTGGCCGGTGCGCCAAGCCCAGGCAGGGGGGCCTTTGGTCCCGGTTGGTGGCACCAACCGGGACCAAAAGGCATCCACGCGTTAGCATTCCAGTGGCTAGGGTTTTTGTTTTTTTTTGAAAGGAGGGGGGGTTGGGGGTTTTGGGGGGTTAATTTAGGTGTTTCATATATTGTGTTAGCTAGCTAATTAATAGAGAGAAGTGTCCTCTCTTATGTCCGTGCTTGGTCGACGCTACTTACTATATACATAAGTGATCGAGAGAACCATTGAGTACAGAAGTTCGTCATGCATACCGAGAGAAGTGATCGATCGACCTCTCCTTCTCCGAGAGATTGGTCGAACAACAAGTTTTCGTATCATGTATCTGACGCTACTGGCTACATACATGTACAATATGTATAAGATCTCTTAATTACAATCCCTAGCATTTGAAATCAACTTCCACGTGGTATTCTCCGGCTTTATTGATGACATGGTCAAGAAAGAATTCCGCCAATTCCTCTTGAATTGCTTTCATGCGATCTGGTTCTAGGAGTTCATTCCGCATCTGCCACGTCTAATTTGAAGAAGGGGGTTAATTAATACATATATATGAATGAAACTCAACAGAAATGATGGTGTAATAAAATGAAATTGTGAATATTATTGCTTACGCACTTCATATTGTCTTCTAGAGTAGCCCCGCTTGTTTTTCAAAGTCGCGTTGTGGATGAACTCGCACACGTAGTATCCACAGAAATCATTCCCTTGTTCCTGCCACAAGCACTTTACGAGAAATAGAGGTCAATCAAACTAATAATGAAGCATTATAAATGGCATTGATGAAAGTATAGCTATAGAATCAACGGGAGATGCGTGCAACTAGCTAGCCAGTAGTACTTACTTTCGGGTATATATATCGCAGCTCCTTCGGCAGTCCCGGAGCTTCTGCGGTGAACTGTTTCCAAACCCTGCAAGACAAAGAAAATAATTATTATTACTTGAGATATCAGGAAATGAACAAAATGTTGCCGATATGGTGCGATAATGATCGATTGAACTTACTTGTTGAGCAATTCAGTCATGTCCGCATAGGTTTCGGGATCTTTCCGTCTCGAGTCTAAGACGGTTACTAGTTCCCGCTCAAGCTTAATCTTCAGAAGAACATAGTGGTACCTGCGCACGCATGCATAACTCATCAATTACATTACTATAACCTCGCTCGACTAATAGGGAAACCAAATATGCACACGACAGTAACACTCACTTGCTGTTGTAAGGAAAGAGTACGGTATCTTTGTTTTGATTTTTGATCAACGATCGTAGCAAGTTGTCCACGGCCTCTTTGACGTCCTTTTTAACCAGAAATTCATCTATGATATTTGTGTTAATGAACCCAATATCATAAATTTGTTGTTTTTTTGCACTCGACAATCTTCAATCTGCATAATATATTAAGGACAATTAATTATAAATACATGCAATAAAAGAGCCGAGCTATATATAGAGACTTAATGACGGAAATAGTACTTACAGATAGTAGCAAAAGACCATTAGTTTATCGAGGGCCTTTTGATTGAAGAACGCGAAGAACTCATCAAATGGAACAGTCAACAGATCAGTTGCAACGAGGTCGTGCTCCTCTTTAATATTCAGATACAAAGCATTCGTCCCCCAGGCTCTCTGCAGGTTTTCATGTACCAATTATGGAATCTTCGCATCATTGTTGTCAGAGATTTTTCATCTTTGACGAGAGGCTTCCCGTACTCGTATCCGTGTTCGTCCACCTCCAAGAAATCAGGAAGTTGATCGTCAGGCAGGTAATCTTCAAGATTGCCATAACCGGCCACCGTCCCCGGAGCATTAGACACATTGAGCGGGGGCACGATTGCTGTGCTTGTTCGCCGAGCTGGGCAATTTTTCCCCTTTGCTCGTTCTTTTAACCTTTTATCACTGACAGTACTTCCCGACCGCTGGGCTTAGAGATATGTCTGTTTAGTAATGCGCTGATAGTTGGTTCTCGGCGGAGACTTTCGTGGTTTCCTCAGGGCATCGATAGTGCGCTTTGCTTTCACCGGATCTACCTTCTCCTCTGGAGGTGGATGTCTCTTTGCTTTCACCCCTTCAAAGAACTCCTTCACGTGGGTCCGCACAATCGTATCGTTTTCCTCCTCGGTCCTCTCGTACGGTATCTTCTCTAGAGGCTTGAGAGGTGGACTGTATCTGTATTGCCTCCTGCCTCTGGTTGTGCTGCTAGACACCGGAGCAGACGGAGCGGCTGCGGCGTCTGTCTTATTTCGTGCTTTCTTACGAGGCGGAGGAGAAGGAGTACGACGCGCCGGAGCAGCCGGGGCGGCGGCGGGTCTCTTTCGCCCTTGCTGGCGAGGCGGAGAAGGAGGAGGCTGCTGGCTGCTCGGGAGTGCCGGCGCAGGCGGAGAAGGAGGCGGAGTGCCGCCACGCGCCGGAGAAGGAGGCGGAGTGCCGCCACGCGTGCCCTGATCGTCACTCATCGGAGGAGGAGGCGGAGTGCCCTGACTCGCCGGAGGAGGAGGAGGAGGCGGAGGCGTCCAGTTCGGAATGTTGATGAGCTCCTTCTGCCATAGGCATGGAGTCTTCAGAGCAGAAACCAGCCTAGTCTCCCCTTCACTGGTAGGGTGGTCAAGCAAGAGGTCCTCAAATCCCTCCGTTATTTCATCCACCATCACCCTAGCATATCCTTCTGGAATCGGCCGACAGTGAAAAGTTGCGCCTTTTTCCGTAGGATAAACAGAGCCAATAGCCGCCTTGACCTTCAAATTCATCCATCACGTCATTAGGTGGCAATTTTGAGTCCCCGTGATAGCATCCACGGGATAGCTGTTGGGGAACGTAGTAATTTCAAAAAAATTCCTACGCACACGCAAGATCATGGTGATGGTATAGCAACGAGAGGGGAGAGTGATGTCTACGTACCCTCGTATACCGCAAACAGAAGCGTTAACGCAACGCGGTTGATGTAGTCGTACGTCTTCACGATCCGACCGATCCAAGCACCGAACGTACGGCACCTCCGAGTTCAGCACACGTTCAGCTCGATGACGATCCCCTGGCTCCGATCCAGCAAAGCTTCGGGGATGAGTTCCGTCAGCACGACGGCGTGGTGACGATGATGATGCTCTACCGACGCAGGGCTTCGCCTAAACTCCGCGACGATATGACCGAGGTGGAATATGGTGGAGGGGGGCACCGCACACGGCTAAGGTACGATCCGTAGATCAACTTGTGTATCTAGGGTGCCCCCCTGCCCCCGTATATAAAGGAGCAAGGGGGGGTGCGGCCGGCCCTAGGACGAGGCGCGCCGGAGGAGTCCTACTCCCACCGGGAGTAGGACTCCCCCCTTCCCTAGTTGGACTAGGACTTGGGGGGGAAGGAAGAGAGGGGGGAAAGGAAAGGGGGGGCGCCACCCCCCCTCCTTGTCCTATTCGGACTTGGGGGGGGGGGCACGCGGCTACCCCTTGGCCCCTTCTCCTCTTCCTCCACTAGGCCCACTAAGGCCCATTAGGTCACCGGGGGGTTCCGGTAACCTCCCGGTACTCCGGTAAAATGCCGATTTCACCCGGAACACTTCCGATGTCCAAACATAGGCTTCCAATATATCAATCTTTATGTCTCGACCATTTCGAGACTCCTCATCATGTCCGTGATCACATCCGGGACTCCGAACAAACTTCGGTACATCAAAACTTATAAACTCATAATAAAACTGTCATCGTAACGTTAAGCGTGCGGACCCTACGGGTTCGAGAACTATGTAGACATGACCTAGAACTATTCTTGGTCAATAACCAATAGCGGAACCTGGATGCCCATATTGGCTCCTACATATTCTACGAAGATCTTTATCGGTCAAACCGCATAACAACATACTTTGTTCCCTTTGTCATCGGTATGTTACTTGCCCGAGATTCGATCGTCGGTATCCAATACCTAGTTCAATCTCGTTACCGGAAAGTCTCTTTACTCGTTACATAATGCATCATTCCGTAACTAACTCATTAGCTACATTGCTTGCAAGTCTTATAGTGATGTGCATTACCGAGAGGGCCCAGAGATACCTCTCCGACAATCGGAGTGACAAAACCTAATCTCGAAATATGCCAACCCAACATGTACCCTTGGAGACACCTGTAGTACTCCTTTATAATCACCCAGTTACGTTGTGACGTTTGGTAGCACCCAAAGTGTTCCTCCGGCAAACGGGAGTTGCATAATCTCATAGTTACAGGAACATGTATAAGTCATGAAGAAAGCATTAGCAACATACTATACGATCAAGTGCTAGGCTAATGGAATGGGTCATGTCAATCACATCATTCTCCTAATGATGTGATCCCGTTAATCAAATGACAACTCTTTTGTCCATGGCTAGGAAACTTAACCATCTTTGATTCACGAGCTAGTCAAGTAGAGGCATACTAGTGACACTATGTTTGTCTATGTATTCACACATGTATTATGTTTCCGGTTAATACAATTTTAGCATGAATAAGAAACATTTATCATGATATGAGGAAATAAATAATAACTTTATTATTGCCTCTAGGGCATATTTCCTTCAATAGCTGGCAGGAGCCGTCAAGACATGCTCCAATTGAAGCAGCTCCGTGGAAGCCACGCTGCTTTTCCGCTGAGATGGCGGGGTAGCTTTAGGGGAAGCTTCGGCAGGTCGTTTGCTGCGATCTGCTGCTTCTTGTTCCTCTTCTCGTTCCTCTAGCCCCATTACCCTTTCGTGCAGCGCCTGCAGTTGGCCCTGCTCCAGTTTCTTCCTCCACTCGTGGGTTTTGTAACCCCCTGCGTCCGAAAAACCAACGTTCCACGGAATGGAGCCTGGCGTGCCTCGTGTCCGTCCAGGGTGCTCAGGATTCCCGAGGGCCATTGTGAGCTCGTCCTTCTCCCAGTCTGGTACAAACTTCCCTTGCTGCGCTGCATTGATATAGTGTCGAAGGTTCTTGACTGGTATTTCCAGTTGCTCGTCCGTCCAATAGCACCTCCCTAATACAGGGTCCAAGGTTCCGCCAGCCCCGAAGAACCATGTCCGGCAACGGTCTGGCCATCTCGTTGTCTCTGGTTCGATCACTTTTTTAAGCAGATCATTCTCAGCCTTGGACCAATTAGGCCGGGTTTGAGGTAGCCACCTGACCCCATGCGATGGTGAAGCTTCTTCTTCATAGCGTTTTACTTGTTTGTGGCTGACATCTTCTTACTCTTTTCCGATGTCTTGTGGGCCACAAATGCGGGCCAGTGATCTTTGATGTTCTCATATTTGCCGATGAATTCTGGTGTCTTTTTTTTGTCGACAAACTTGTTCAGCTCTTTCCTCCACCTCCTGAATAGGGTTGCCATCTTATTAAGAGCACAAGACTTGATTAATTGCTATTTAACTGGCTTCTCCGGATCCTCCTCTAGCGGTAGGGTGAAATTTGCCTTCAGCTGAGTCCAAAGATCTTCTTTCTGCATATCATTGACATAAGACACCTCAGGGTCTTCCTCCTTAGGCTTATACCATTGCTGGATGCTGATCGGGATCTTGTCCCTAACAAGAACCCCGCACTGAGCAACAAATGCGTTCTTTGTCCGGATGGGTTCAATCGGTTCGCCGTCGCGCGCGATTGCTGTGATCTCAAACCTTTCATCTGAGCTCAACTTTTTCTTCGGGCCTCGTCTCCTTACCGAAGTTGTGCTCGATCCGGAGGGCTAAAAAAAGGAAGAAAGTTAATCAATATGTGTACATATACCAAACAATGAATGCATCAATTAACTAGTCAGCACGGGCTTATCTAATATATATATACCTGGCCGGACTCGGTTCGGTCACCGGAGCAGTCAGCACGGTCTCCTTCTTATACCTCCATTGGGTCATCACCGGAGCCATCATGAACATAGCCCTCTTCTTGTACCGGCATTAATGGGCCGGAGCCATCATGAACATAGCCCTCTTCTTCACCCAGTCCTTCCTGACCAACGACGTCGATGAAAAATGACGCACGACATCAGTTCCTTCTGCGATTATCTCCCCCAACATCGTTCTGTTGCTTCGTCTCGGTAGAGCTCCATAGTTTCTGCAAATATTTACAACATGTCAATTATTATTCAAACATGGTACAGATGGATATATATATATATATATATATTAGTGGCAAACGTAGAACTAGCTAGCTAATCACAATAAGGAATCATGTTAGTGGCCTCGACGCTGCTTCTCTGGGGTTTGGGGTCGCCTCGACACAACGCTTCAAGGGTTTGGGGTGGCCTCGACGACAACGCTCTTTTAGCTTCGTAAATTTGGGTGGCCTCGAGAGTTTTGGTCGAGCGAGAGGGTCGAGGGGGGTGCTGCCATTGTATAGGTTATCACGGTCGAGAGGGGGTATATATATCGACCGCCCCTCATGTCGAAGTTATCTCGAGGGGGTGGCGAGGGCGAAGGCGAGCAGCCTGACGGCGACAGACCCGATAAAACATAAGAAAACGAAGAAGAAATAAAAAAAGGAGAAGAAGAAAGGAATAGAGGAGAAGATCGAAGAAAAAAAAGAAGAAAAAAAAGAGGAGAAGAAGAAAGGAATAGAGGAGAAGAAGAAAAAATATAAAATTCTATTTTTTCTTCTTCTCCTCTATTCCTTTCTTCTTCTCCTCTCCCTTTGTAACAGATGAGTTTCCGTATGAAACCCTGATACTTCGAAGGAGATTTTCTGTTTTGTACACAAATTGCATCCAGTTTTTGTCGTAAGCATCTGTACTTTCTTGCACACGCTATGAGGGTGAAATGATGATACCATGCCAACTTGGAACCTTTTCAGAGTTCATTTCAAATGCTTCTCAATTTCATGGTCTTATAGCTCATAATAATCAGTAAATGCATGAAAAATAACAAATGAAGTCAGAAACAAAATAAAATAAAATAAATAAGTAATTTGAAACATAATAATATAAACTTTAATAAAGTAGATAAGTGGAAACAAAATAAAATTAAAGTTTAATAACATAAATAAAATTTATGAAACTAAAATTATCAAAGTATTTTCTGTTCAAAACATTATAAGCAACCTCTAGTATTGTTGAAATTAAAATTATATAAAATTGATGCAACTAAAATTATCAAAGTATTTTCTGTTCAAAATCATTAAAAGCAAAAAGAATTTTCATAAAGAACCTTTTTTGTTAGAAACTTTAATAGTAAAAAGAATTATCATAAAATAAAATTAATAAGTAATTATAAACAAAATAAAATAAAATAAATAAGTATTTTGTTGTAAGTAGAAACAAAACAAAATAAATTTGCCACCAACTAGGCCACCACGGCCTGAATACGACTAGAAACTCATCCATGGGCCAAGATTCTGGCCCACAGTAGGGGTGCGGCAGTAGAAGGCCCATCAGGCATAGCAGTAACAATTAGGCCCGTAAGCCTGGAATGGAGAGGAGCTCGAGAGGGGTGCGGTAGTGAGGCTTATAAACCACTGCGCGCCCCTCTCAACTAGCGAGGTGGGACTAGACTTTGGTCGTGACGCGGGCAGCACAGGGGCCTTTGGTCCCGGTTGGTGGCACAACCGGGACTAAAGGGGGTGCATTGGTACCGGTTCGTGGCACCAACCGGTACCAATGCCGAACCTTTAGTCCCGGTTGGTGCCACCAACCGGGACAAAAGGCCTCTGCTTCCCGCGCTTTCGGCTGCTGGAAAGAGACCTTTGGTCCCGGTTGGTGGCACCAACCGGGACTAAAGGGGGGCATTAGTCCCACTTGGTGCCACCAACCGGGACCAAAGACTTTGCTATATAAGAAACACTTAGCAGTTTATGCGAAAATCACTTCTTCTCCGCCCCGACGCCCCCACGCTGCTCCTCGTCGCCGTCGCCGCCGAGCCCTGCCCCGACGTCGTCGCCCGCGCCCTCGCCCGACACCATCGC
>NC_041393.1:742848239-742848969 GCF_002162155.2 Triticum dicoccoides | reverse complement strand
TGGTTCGGCCGGCGCCCTCCCCTGTTTCTTGTTTTTTTAATATATGTGATGATTTATATGTGTTTTTTTTTCATATATATGATGAAATATATGATGGTTATCATAATTGTTTTTGTTCATATATATGATGATTTTTTATAGAATATGATGTTTTTTTTCAGATTATATGTATATGATTTTTTTATAGAATATGATGTTTTTGCTTTTTTATAAAAATGTATATATGTTTGTATGTTCTCTGTGTATATATGTTCATATATGCAAAAGTTAGATTTAGTACATTTTAGGTTAGTTTCATTTTTAGAAAAGTTTTATATATCTAGCTAGGAAAGGAAGAAGAAGAAAAAGAATGAGAGGAAAAAGGAAAATAAGAAGAGGAAGAAAGGAGAAGAAGAGAAGAGGAAGAAGAGGAGAAATAAATAAGAAGAGGCAAAAAGAAGAAAATTCTATTTTTCTTCTTCTTCTCCTCTATTCCTTTCTTCTTCTCCTTTTTTTTCTTCTTTTTTTCATCGATCGCTTCTCTTCTATTCCTTTCTTCTTCTCCTATTTTTATTTCTTCTTTTGTCTTCTTATTTTTTATCGGGTATATGTCATTGTCGATATACCCCCTCCCGATAACTTCAACACGAGGGAGGGGGGTTGATATACCCCCTCCCCGATAACATTATTTTCCCATGTATGTATGTCGTCGTTGTCAATATAACCCCCTCCTGTATAACTTCGACATGAG
>NC_041393.1:742841820-742847303 GCF_002162155.2 Triticum dicoccoides | reverse complement strand
AAATAAGAAGAGGAAAAAAGAAGAAAAAGAAGAGGAGAAGAAGAAAGGAATAGAGGAGAAGAAGAAAAAAATAGAATAAATTCTATTTTCTTCTTCTTCTTCTCCTCTATTCCTTTCTTCTTCTCCTTTTTTTCTTTTTTTTCTTCAATCGCTTCTCTTATATTCCTTTCTTCTTCTCCTCTTTTTATTTCTTATTTTGTCTTCTTATTTTTTATCAGGTATATGTCATTGTCGATATACCCCCTCCTGATAACTTCAACACGAGGGGGGGTTGATATACCCCCTCCCCGATAACATTATTTTCCCATGTATGTATGTCGTCATTGTCGATATAACCCCCTCCCGGATAACTTCGATATGAGGGGTGGTCGATATATATATATATATATACCCTCTCGACCATGATAACTTATACCACGGGAGCACCCCCCCGGGCCCTCTCAATCGACCAGAACTCTCGAGGACACCCAAACCCTAGAAAAAAACGATGTTGGTCTCCTACCCCCTCCCGCCGCGCCCCTACCCGACAAACTCTCTCGAGGCCACCCAAATTTACCAAGTTAAAATAGCGTTGTCGTCGAGGCCACCCCAAACCCTTGAAGCATTGTCGAGGCCACCCCAAACCCTAGAGAAGCAGTGTCGAGGCCACTAATATGATTCCTTATTGTGATTAGCCAGCTAGTTCTATGTTTGCCACTAATATATATATCCATCTGTCATATTTGAATAATAATTGACATGTTGTACATATTTGCAGAAACTATGGAGCACCCCCGAGACGAAGCAACAGAAGCGATGTTGGGGGACATAATCGCAAAAGGAAGTGATGTCATTGCGTCATTTCTCAACGACACCGATGGTCTGGAAGGACGGGGTAGTGAAGAAGGATGAGATTATGATGGCTCCGGTGACCCATTAATGCTGGTAGAAGAAGAGGGCTATGATTATGATGGCTCCGGTGTCCCAATGGAGGTACAAAAAGGAGACCGTGATGACGGCTCCGGTGACCCAATGGAGGTACAAGAAGGAGACCATGATGACGGCTGCGGTGACCGAACCGAGTCCGACCAGGTATATATATATATATTAGTTAAGATCGTGCTGACTAGCTAATTGATGCATTCATTGTTTTCATATGTACACATATTAATTAACTCTCGTCTTTCTTCTTTTCTCTAGCCCTCCGGATCGAGCTCAACTTCGGTAAAGAAACGAGGCTCGAAGAAAAAGTTGCGCTCGGATGAAAGGTTTGAGATCACAGCAATAGCGCGCGATGCCAAGCCGATTGAACCCATCCAGACAAGGGATGCATTTCGTGCTCAGTGCGGGGTTCTTGTTAGGGACAAGATCCCGATCAGTATCCACCAATGGTTAAAGCCTAATGAAGAAGAACCTCCGGTGTCTTATGTCTCCGATATGCAGAAAGAAGATCTTTGGACAACGCTTAAGGAAAATTTCACCCTACCGCCAGAGGAGGATCCGGAGAAGCCAGTTAAAGAGCAATTGATAAAGTCTGGTGCTCTTAAGAAGATGGCAAAACTACTCAGGAGGTGGAAGAATGAGCTGAAAATAGAGTTTGTCGACAAAGAAAAGACACCAGAATTCACCGAAAAGTATGAGAAGATCAGAGATCACTGGCCCGCATTTGTGGCCCACAAGACATCGGAAAAGAGTAAGAAGATGTCAGCGACAAACAAGAAAAATGCTGCGAAGAAGAAGTATCACCATCGCACGGGGTCAAGTGGCTACCTCAAAGCCCAACCTTTGTGGGACAAGGCTGAGAATGAACTGATTGCTAAAGGGGTCGAACCAGAGCCATTGAACTGGCCAGACCGTTGCCGTACTTGGTTCTTTGGGGTTGGCGGAACCTTGGACCCTGTATTAGGGAAGTGCGTTTGGACGGAAGAGCAACTGCGAATACCCGTCACGAGGCTTAAGGAGTATATCGAGAAAGCACGGCAAGGGACGTTCATTCCAGATAGAGAGAAGGATGAGCTCACAATGGCCCTCGGGAATCCTGAGCACCCTGGACGGACACGATGCACACCAGGCTCCGTTCCGTGGAAGGCTGACTTTCCGTACGCAGGGGGTTACAAAAGCCAGGAGAGGAGGAAGAAAGTGGAGCATAGCCAACTGCAAGCGCTGCATGAAAGGGTACAAGGGCTAGAGGAACGAGAAGCAGATCGCAGCAAACGACCCACCGGAGCTTCCCCTGAAGCTACCCCGTCATCTCAGCGGAGAAGCATCGTGGCTTCCACCGAGAAAACTCAGCAGCTGGAGCCTGTCTTCACGGCTCCTGCTAGCTACCCCATGGATGCTATCATGGAGTCTCAACATTGCCTCCTTATGACGCGATGATGACATTGAAAGTCAAGGCGGCTGTTGGCTCTGTTTTACCTACTGGACCTGGCACAACCTACCACGGCCAGTCGATTCCAGAAGGATATGCTAGGGTGATGGTGGATCAAATAATGGACGGATTTGAGGACCTTGAGCTTGACCACCCTACCGGTGAAGGGGAGATTCGGCTGGGTTCTTCTCTGAAGACTCCATGTCTATGGCAGAAGGAGCTCATCAACCTTCCAAACTGGACGCCTCCGCCTCCTCCTCCTCCGACAACGAGTCAGGGCACTATGCCTCCTCCTCCGCCTCCTCCTTCGGCGAGTGATCAGGGCACTCAACCTCCTTCTCCAGCACGTGGCGGCACTCCACCTCCATCTCCGCATGCGCCGACGCGCCCGAGCAGTCAGCCTCCTCCTTCTCCGCATCGTCAACAAGGGCGGAAGAGACCTGCCGCCGCTCCGGCTGCTCCGCCGCGTCGTCCTTCTCCTCTGCCTCGTAAGTAAGGAAAGACAACCGCAACCGCTTCGTCTGCTCTGGCGTCTAGCAGTATAGCCAGAGGCAGGCAATACAGATACGGTCCTTCTCTGAAGACTCCAGAGAAGTTACCATACGAGAGGAGCTAGAGGAAAACACGAAGATCGTGCAAGCCGAAGTGACCAACTTCTTTGAAGGGGTGAAAGCAAAGAAAAATCCACCTCCAGAGGAGAAGATAGATCTGATAAAAGCAAAGCGTACTCTGGCTGCCCTGAAGAAACCACCAAAGTCTCCGGTGAAAGGAAACTATGAGCGCATTCTTACAAAGTCATTTATCAAAGCGGAGCGGTCAGAAAGTACTATCAGTGGTCAAAGGTTAGCAGAACGACGAAAAAATTTCCCCAGCTCGGCGAACAAGCGAACCAATCGTTCCCCCCGCTCCAGGTGTCTAGCGATATCGTCGCTAATCATCTGGGCGGGACAATGGTGCCCGGTTATAACAATCTTGAAGATTACCTGCCCGACGATGTACATTATGATTTCTTGGAGGTGGATGAACACAAATACGTGTACGGGAAGCCTCTCGTCAAAGACGAAAGATCTCTAACAACGATGATGCAAAGATTCCATGATTGGTACATGAAAACCCACAGAGAGTCTAAGGGGAGGAATATTTTGACGCTGAGAATTAGAGAGGAGCATGACCTCGTTGGAATTGAACTGTTGAATGTTCCATTTGAGGAGTTCTTTGAGTTTTTCAATATAAAGGCCATCGATAAGTTAATGATCACTTGCTACTACCTGTAAGTAGTACTACTTCTCTCATTAAGTCTCTCTATATAGGTCAGCTCTTTCATTGCATGTATTTTTAATTATCCTTACTATATTATGCAGATTGAAGATCGCCGAATTGAAGAAAAGACAAATCGATGATATTGGGTTCATTAACACAAATCTCATAGATGCATATATGGTTAAATTTCAGGCCAAAGATACCGAGGCCAAGCTGCAACAATCGTTTGTATTAAATCAAAACAAAGCTATAATACTCTTCCCTTACGAATTCAAGTGAGTGTTACTGTCTTGTGCATATTCGGTTTCCCTTATTAGTCGAGGTTATAGTAATGTAATTGATGAGTTATGCATGTGTGCACAGCTTCCACTATATTCTCCTAGAGATTAAGCTTGAGCAAGGGCTAGTAACCATCTTAGACTCGAGACGAAAAGATCCCAAGGAGTATGCGGACATGACTGAAATTCTAGAGAAGTAAGTTAAATCGATCATTATTGCACCATATCGGCAACTTCAATTTGTTCATTTCCTGGTATCAAGTAATTGTTTTCTTTGTCTAGCAGGGTTTGGAATAAATTCACCTCAAAAACTTCGGGACTGTCGAAGAAGCTGCAATTTAGACACCCGAAAGTAAGTACTATAGTAGCATGTTCCACGCATCTCCTAGTGATTCAAGCACTAGTTTCATCAATACCATTTAGCATGCTTGCTAATTATCAGTTTGATTGACCTCTATTTCTTGTAAAGTGGTTGTGACAGGAACAAGGGAATAATTACTGTGGATACTACATTTGCGAGTCCATCCGCCACACGACCTGTGAGCGGGGCTACTCTGACAAACAATATGAAGTGCATAAATGATAATATTCACAATTTTATTTTATTACCATCATTTGCGTTCAGTTTCATTTATTCATATATAGGTATTGACCCCCTTCTTCGAATTAGATATTTCGGATGCGTGATGAACTCCTACCACCAGATCGTATGCGAGGAATTCAAGAGGAATTGGCTCATTCTTTCTTGACCACCTGATCGCTAAAGACGGAGAATACCATGTGGACCCTGATCAGTTTGTTTTTAATTAGGAGATTATATTGTAAGAGATACTTATATTGTATATATGTAGTCACTAGCGTCGGATAGATATACGAGAACTTGTTGTTCGACCAATCTCTCAGAGAAGGAGAGGTGGTCGATATCACTTCTCTCTGTATGCATATGTTCATGACGATCTTATGTTTCCTTCATTTGCTTACTAGCTAGCGTGTCTAGTCCTCTCTATACGTATAGTACGTACCGTCGGCCAAGCACGGAGATAAGAGAGGACACTTCTCTGTATTAATTAACTAGCTAACACAATATATGAAACACCTAAATTAACCCCCCAAAACCCCCCAACCCCCCCCCTTTCAAAAAAAACAAAAACCCAAGCACCTGAAATGCTGACGCGTGGATGCCTATTGGTCCCGGTTGGTTCCACCAACCGAGACCAAAGGGCCTCCTTCCTGCGCTCGCCGCACCGGCCACGTGGAGGCCCATCTATCCCGGTTTGTATAAGAACCGGGACTAAAGGTCAAGGGCATTAGTAACGACCTTTTAGTCCCGGTTCCAGAACCGGGGTAAAAGGCCCTTACGAACTGGGACAATTGGCCCTTTTCTACTAGTGATCTGCACAATGGGGGCGAATCTGATGGATGTTGTTGGCCCGATCAAACGGTCCAGGAGGGGAGCAATTTGTGGTCATGGCCAGTCGGTTGACGCCCAACAGTACCAAAAAACGGTGGGACAAAAAAATCGATGAAGAGATGTGCGGGTGGATACTAGAATCCCCCCCCCCCGCGTCGTCTCCCCCGAGGCGACTCGGGGCCCA
>NC_041393.1:742828530-742841376 GCF_002162155.2 Triticum dicoccoides | reverse complement strand
GGGGATCTCGGCGGCTTCACCCTGTGTGGAGGGCCTCGGCTTCCGGGGCGGCGGCCCCGGACAACGGCGCGCGACGTGGCCTGTGCGGCGGGTGGCGTCGGCGGGTGCAGGTGGGCCACCTCCCTGGCCGTGAGGGCGGCGCGGAGGCGGCGGGCGACGGCTGCTGTGGCGACTCCTTGCCAGTCGTTTGCGCCCTGGAGAAGTGGCGTCTTCAACCTCGATCCATCCCGATTCGCGCGGATCTTGGCTTCTGGCGGCTCTGGTCGCTGGATCCGGTCGTCGGATGCGCGGATCTGGTGCTTGGGGGCGGATCCGGGGGAAACCCCTGGCCATCGCGGCGGCCACACCGAAGGCGGCGCCTTTGTGCGTCGTTTACCTTGTTGGAGGCTTCGGTGGGACTCCTCCTCCTCCCATCCCGTCCAAGAGCTCAGGTGAAAGCCTCAGGTCCCTTTCCCTAGCGACAATGGCATTTTGGTGGCGGGTTCCTTCCTGAGGGTGTCGTCTGGGGATTGCTCGAGTGGTGGTGGAGATGGGTGTGGTTCGAGGGCAGCAAATGATGGCCTAATTTCATCAACGGCATCCTTCTCTGGTCCAGGTGCGGAGGGTCCCTGCCTCCATGCCGGCGGTAGGCCTTCGGCGTGGCGATTCCTATCCTTGTCCAGGGGCATGGTGTCACATCCTTTTGGCCTTCTCTAAGGTTCCAGCGTCTGCGCCCGATAACTCTCGTCCGGTCTTTTTCCTTGCTACTGTCGTCGACGGTGTTTTGGTGGTTGGTCCCCCGTTTCATGTGGGTCTGTCCCTGGTGCCTCTCCTTTGGCAGCCGGGGCACTCTGATTTGGATTCTAGGGTGAATCACTCCGTCGGCCGCCGGTGCGGCACCCATCGAACCCGGATGGTAGGGTAGGGACCCTTTGCGGTGGCGGAGTCAGATCATGTGTGCCCTGTTTGATCCCTTTGGTGGCAGCCAGCGACACAAATCATGAATGGTGGTGCCCTCCTCCCGGCGCCTCCGTAGGTTAGCTAGTTTGGCTCTGCGTCGTTCGATGGCAAGAGTGGTGTGTGCTCTTCGCCTTCGAGTTGTTCCCCTGAGCACATTGTATCTTTTTCTTTCCGCTTTCCTCTTTCTTGTTGTAAGTTGCAGTCTTGTATGCCTGGCCGGTTGATGGCTTTGTTAATTCAAAGCCGGGCTCTTCTTGAGCCTCGGTTCCAAAAAAGAGATGGGCGGGTGGGAGAAAGAAATGTAGGTTGGACAAAACAATCTACACCAAAATGCACGCCATTCATTTTTTAAGAAAACTAAAATTCTTTTTTTAAAGAAAGTAGATAACCCCAGCCTCTGCATCATACTCCCTCAATTTCAGAATATAAAGTGTATTGATTTTCATGCAAGTCAACCATTTGAATGTTTGACCAAGATTTTTAGAATAAAATAAAAAACATCTATAATAACTAATACATATAATATCAAACTGATTTTCATTATGGATCAAATGATATAAATTTTGTAATCTAGATATTTATAAAGAAATTAAACTTGGTCAAACATACACTCGTTTGACTTTTGAATTAATAAATACACTTTATATAAAGGAACCGAGTGAGTATAATGCACACCGGCATATGACACACCATAGTAGAATAGAGATAGAGATAAAGCATAATCCAATTTGTCAGATTTGGTGACAGCGTAGGAGTAGGACAAGGGGAGTGGCAATCTTTTTATGAAAACGGGGAATTTAAGTGGCAGCATCGCCGCGCTCTGTTGCGAGGACGATATTTACTGTTCTTCCTCCGGATTCAGTGCTTAGCTGCCGATTGATTTGCACCGCATGCCCCAAGTTTGTCAAACTGATGTCGCTATGTTTTGCAACAAGGGAAATTGGAAAAGACAGCGAGATGGATCGCTGTTCATGCGGTCCGCAATGGGGAGATGGGTCGCTGTTCATACGGTCCGTGATCCAAAGCCCATCATCTTCTCCATCCCGTGACCTAGAGGTATCTCCTATCCTCTTCTTCCTACCTCAGTCCCACCCCAACTCCCAGGGTCGGCCGCCACCCCCTGCTCCCTTGCCTCTCACCGCAGCAGAGCAGATCCGGGGGCCACACGCTGCGGGATGCTCGCCGGAGCGCTGAGAGGAGGCGACGCGGCGGAGCACCAGGGATGGATCATCTGCTTGCTTAGTTGAGGAGCGACTCGTTTAGTTCATCACATCTTTCCATTCCCTGATCCCGGCGAGCAGGCAGGCAGGCAGTATTCCTCACCCCCATCTGGCAGCAAGCAACAATTTTAGGTAATTTTGGTTTACTTTCGACGTAATTATTACTCTCTCCGATCCAAAATAAGTGTCGTGGTTTCAAAGTACTCAACTTGATTTACTACTTTACTTTCGGCGTAATCTGATTTACGCAGTTTTTCGCCGTAATTAGTACTTTACTGGAGTCAACTCGATTATTTGCAAACTAATGATTCGTGCGTGCTCTCATGTTTCAAGACAGACTAACCAAGTACGAGTACTACCTATAACTGGCCCGAGTGCCCAGTTAATTAATCTAGCTAAATATGTGTAATCATGAGTTATTATTATTGACATTATCCCCGAGATAAGTAAGTTGGGAGGTGAAACATTAAACCCACGTCTTCCTTTGTGTATGGTTGAAATTGTTTGTTCTAAAAATATGCTTTGATTGCTAGCAATCATGGAAGACTGTATTATAATTGAGTATGTGAAGTTTACTAAATCAAAAGCTCTTACATAGACCCTTTCTGAAAATACGATGAATTGCAATTGCCTTGATGACTGAAAACATAGTTTGTTAGTTTCAAAGAAAGTTTATTGCCTGCACTTTTGCTTCTGAATGAATTGTAACTTAATCATGAGAAGTTTTATGATTGATATTTATTTTTATAATAACAATCATGATACTAGTATGTCTGTATTTTCTTTTATCGACACCTCTCTCTCTCCCTCTCTCTCTAAACCTATGATCATGATTATGGAGCTTGGTATTTGCTTGAGGACGAGCATAGTCTCACTACTAGGAAAAAGCCTAGCAGTAGTGCGGGTTTTGGGTGTATCAGTAGCGCGGGTAATGATACAGCGCTATAGCTAATTTGTAGCAGTAGCGCGTGTTGACACGCGCTACTTACACACATGGTTAGCTGTAGCGTGCGTTGCAGTACAGCGCTACTGCTAATAGCTGTAGTGCTTTGATGTAAGCCGTGCTACTGGTAATAGCTCGCTGCTGCTAACTTTACTCCCCTCGCTGCTGGTAGTTTTATTAGTTTCTGATTTTTTTCTTCATATTTTTTTTGTATTTGAACAGGCTTTATACAATAATCTTTAGCATATCATACATATACAAATATAATCATAGCATATACATACTAATAGTCTCATCAAATCATGTCATCATCATAATCATCATCCAACATAAAGTGGTCTCTCGTCATCATCTCGAAAATAGCGATACAAGTCTTGAATAGTTGCAACTATAGTGTCATCCATCTAAACAATGGTATACGCGGGAAGAGCTATCACTATGAGTGAGAACGGAACTATGTAGTACATGAGGCGGCGGTTATGAGTCCTCTCTCGCGCTAGCGTGAACCTCAAGTAACTAGCTTCTGCTTCTTGTTTGCTTTTGAAGCCTTTATGGCTGGTGCCCGAGACACCCTCCACTTGCGCCTGACACTCAGGCCACTCGTCGTACACTCCCGGAACCTTACCTTTGTACACGACATAGCATTGCTTCTTCGCCATCAAGAAACTAGGTACATGTTAGAGATGCATCTTCATCAAGAGAATATACAATGATATGCAACTAAATATACTTGAGCAACACGAAAAAGAAAGGGTTAGCAACTAGATGCAACATATAGTAAACATACAAATAATAAACGTAGTTTTACCGTACGCAAACTAATTAACTAGAGGTACACAGGCCATCGTACCCAAACTAACAAAGTAGCGTTATGCAAGTTCGGCAGGGACCGTGGACATCACAAAGCTTCATAGCTACATACAAGTTCAACTGACAGATATCATCATCATCGCATCGTAAATCACTAGAAGTTTCATCCTTCCATATCATCGAGGATGGACCCTAGCTTCTTGAATGGAGTGAGGTCTTGACGTTGCATGCCTATGCGAGTTCGGACATCAGCTCGCGATATAGGGCCGTGGTGGAACATCCCCTTCTCTTCGACGACTTCTTTCATGATGATCGTCGCTATGTCCCTCTAGATGCGAAAGAAGTCATCTCTAATTTTATAATCCGCTTCTCCATGAGATTCTACCCACTTGCGGATATGATCATCGTTTCTGCTTGTCATGCAAAGCTTTTAGTGATCCCTTCTGAAATCCATCATGAGATGGAGGAGGTAGAATCCATCGTTCTTGCTTCGTTTTGGGATATGGATGCAGCAAAAGTTAGTTTTATGCGAGAAACCCGTCTTCTTGATCCTTTGTTTCCTGATCTTTAGGTGGCCACCCCTCAAGCTGAAGCCTTGGAGAGCATCATCTAGAATATTCATTACGTGCATGTAGTCCTTCTTCTTATAGTTTCTAGTAGGGTCGAAATACACGGCGTGGGAGACTCGCGGGTAAAGAACGATAAGGATGGTGCGCCCGTCGCTGCGGGGAAAAAAACACCTCAAATTATTCTCCATGTGAGCGAGAAGGAATGATTGAAATGTACGAAAAGGTTGTCCGGCACTGACTTACTTTGGATGATAAGGTAGGAGGATAATTTCCTGGTCCTTATTCTGTACCATGAAGTTTTCGAGGTACTCCCTAGCAGTTTTACGCTCAAAGTCGCGGAGACTTAAGAAGGACTCGTGCATGTAGTATGCATCTGCCACACAGATTTGTGAGACTTTTCACTACTAGGGAAAATCTTATACACAAAAACGTACCAGTAGCGCGTGTCAAAAAGAATCGCTACTACTACTTACCACTAGCGCATGTAAAATAAACGCGTTGCACTAAAGATTATAGCAGTAGCGTGCCAGGCAAAAGAAGCACTACTACTATAATTCCGACACTGTTCTCCACAGGCTAGAAATAGTAGCAGCGAGCTCGCGGAAAGCGCGCTGCAGCTAAGGTAGTTGTAGCAGCATGTTTTGCACGGAAAGCGCTACTAGTAATGAAAATAAAATAAAATAAAATAAAAAACATATACAAAAGTAAATGAGAATCAAAGAAATAGAAAAAGGGAAAAAAAAGAAAATGTGATGGAAAATAAAAGAAAAATAAAAATAAAGGAGAAAGGCGTAGCACTAGCGTGCTATAAGTACAAGCGATATAGCTAACATATCAGTAGCGCGTTTTGTTAGCCCGCGCTATAGCTATGTTAGCTATAGCTAATGTAGCAGCAATGCTTTTCCGCGAACACGCTACAACTAATTTTGACTTAACCACGCGGTTCTTCTCCCCCCCAGCCACTTCCCCCAAATCCCACCACGATCTACTGTCGACGCCGTTGTCGCCCTGCATCACCATCGCCTGCCGTGCGCTCTCCCGTCGCCCTCTGCACGCCCTCTACTGCCCTCGACCCCGACCCTGACCCCGACCTCGACCTCGACGCCGACCCCGACCCTGACCTCGACCTCGACGCCGAACCCGACCCCGACATCGAACTCGACACCGACCCCAACCTCGACGCCTCGTGCCCCTCCCTCGGCTGCTCCCTAACTCCGCCGCCTGAGGTGAGCGCGCCTACACCTCCTCCTCCTCCTTCCCTACCTCTGCCTAGCTAGGGTTCCTAGGGTTCATCAAATTTTAGGGTTCATCTAATTAGTTAGGGTTCATCAAATTAGCTACTACTTGTAGATGCTTAAGTAGTTATATAGTTGTTGTGCACTCTATGTAGTTAAGTAAATATAATTGTAAACTAGATGTTAATTAGGGTTGTAGTTGTAGATGCTTAAGTAGTTTTTAGGAAAAATCCCTAGGGTTCCTCAATGGTGCTTAAGTAGTTGTAGATGGTTAAGTACCTAGTAACTAGATGTTAATTAGGGTAGTAGTGTTTAGTTTAGAGAAAAAATCAATATAGTTTTTTATTGTTTTTTAGCAAGTGTTTAATAGAATTAGTAAGAAAATTAATAGAACTAGTTGAACTAGTTTATTTTTAGTAAGAACTAGTTGAGTTAATAGAACTAGTTTTTTTAGTAAGAAAATTAAAAAGAACTAGTTGAACTAGTTAATTTTTAGTAAGAACTAGTTGAATTAATAGAACTAGTTTTTTTAGTAAGAAAATAAATAGAACTAGTTGAAATAGTTTATTTTTAGTAAGAACTAATTGAATTAATAGAACTAGTTTTTTTAATAAGATAATTAATAGAACTAGTTGAACTAGTTTATTTTTAGTAAGAACTAGTTTATTTTTATTTATAGTAAGTGCTTAGTTGAACTAGTTGAATTAATACAACTATTTTATTTTTAGTACGAAAATTAATAGAACTAGATTATTTTTTTAGCTAAAGCAATTATTCCCGCATCGACGTCGACAATGCCTATCTCGCATCCTCGTCGTCGACTCAGCGGAGGAGGGCTGCTTTATTAGAGGGGCCATGTCCGGGACTGGGCTCCGACGGGCTGGTACTGGCATGTGCTACCTTCCGGGAGGCGCAGCTTGGTGAGGAGCCAGCCCACCGTTGACCTGAACCTTCTTTGGTGGCGGTCGCGTGGGCCAGTGACGGTGCGGAGGCTTGAGGACCCCATGGAGGTGGTACGTCACCGTGTCAGTGAGGAGGGCGAGCACGTCCGTCGCTACATGGTTGCGTTGGAGGGTAGGTTCTCCAATACCTGGCAGGTTCTTCAGGGATCTCACTGGAGCTATGATCCTGTGATGGTTCCTTCTCTTTGGGGGTCCACCGCCCGAGCCGATACCCGTTGTTCGCTAGGGTTTTAGCTGTATTAGTGAGGTTATATGTATGATACTACTCGAGATGTATTAGTGATAATATTCGACGATGTACGGATGCAAGAGATGATTTAGTTTTGCTTATTGAATGCATGCTTTGAATACTAATTTGTTTTATGATTTAGTTTTGCTTGTTGAATGCTCAAATTGGAGAACTACTCCTATTTTGAATGCTCAAATTGGAGAGCACTATGCAAGGCGGATGCATTTGATTGGTTGATAGCTTATAGGGTTTAACTAAGTCGTAAGATGAGGATAATAATGTTTTTATTTATATTTTGTTTTTGCAGCCAAATCTCCATGTCGTCGCCGCCGTCTTCCCCGTCACGGACCCCCTCCGACCTCGAGGTGAGACCAGCCAAATCTCCATGTCAATATGAGTCCTATAAGATATTTTGAAATGTTTTTGTTCATATTTTCAGCCATTGAAATGCAATGACAATCAAGTTTGAATGCAATGATCATCAAGTTTGAATGCAAATAGGATATGTGCTTGCCCAAGTGGCCATGTTTGCAGGTAACACCTCCGAGTGGCCTATGTTTTGCCGGAGTGTTGATTAATTTCCATCCCGGCAAATTTCAGGCGCTCGATATGTCTTTTTTTAGCAAAGGTCATGCCGGATTTTTCCGTGAATTTGGCATGACTTGTGCTAGAATATGTAGGAAATATCGAGTGGCCTGGATTTTCTAAAAAGATAATTAAACAACATTTCGGGATGACTTTAAGTCTGTCGAGGCTCCTTACATGACAATCCCGACTGTTTTCGTGGGGGTCATTTCTCCTTCTTCTCCTTGTGCTAGACCTTTGTTATACACTAGGGGAAGGACGAGTAACGACCATCACCGACGATCAAAAAATCAGTGAGGGAGTGTGTCCACCATATATGACAGAAGAAGAATGCCGACTGTTGTCATGCGGGTCGCTTCTCATTCATTCCCGTGTGCTAGACATGTTGGTTTAATGCACTCGGGGACGAAGGGAGGAGCGACCATCACCAACGGTCGAATATATATATACACCACGTGAGCTGAGAGTTTTCAAAAAAAGACTCGACGGACCTATACTCAACCTGTGCTGAATAATAATGATCTAATTTAGTTTTTGTAGTACATATATTGAATTTTAGAAGTTTAATCTTTGAATTATGAACATAGGAAATGTCGTCGGACGAAAGTCTCACGGAGTGCTCCTGGTGCAGCGACAACCGGGGTTTCTGCGACAGGCCTCACTTGGTAGAAGGTAGGTGCTTTAGCATTAAGCTCCAGGAGACCTTCGATGTTGAAACGGTACGCTACGACGCAAAGTGTTTTTTTCATAATTAAGCTCGACTTCTACTACTTCAACGTGTAATTTTCGTCTGTTATAATTCGACTAGCTTATCACATGCCATGCAAGACTCTATGTCTTGGAGAGGATGGGTTTTGAAGATCATGAAAGTATGAGAACAAAGAAAATTCACCTAAGGACCCATCATGGTATGGATTTTCAGGTAAATCTATACAATTCTGAGAGCGTATCCCATTTTGGTTGCCCGAATTGGGAAGCACTTTGCAAGATGTATGATTTTCATGAGGGTATGCTTGTCACCATGGATCTTGGTGATCCTGACATCGTCGAAGACAATTTAGACATTTGGGTCCTTGTTGATACGCTTCCAATTCTACCGTTATGTGAGTTTCTCAAACATAGTTATTAAGTAATGTATATTGTTTATTTCAAAATAGTTGACAGCTTATTTCCATTGATAGCTTATTTCCGTTCTTCAAAGAATGTGCGGAAGATGGTAGACAGAACCTACTACACCGATGGCTCAGAATTAACTTATCAGGAGAAAAATCATCTGATCGCATTTATTACTGATCTTGAGAATTACAATATGTATTATCAAACTCCTCCACATTATGGTCAATACGTGTCGCTAGTGCACGTGTTGAACTATGCTAACATCCATGGAGATGTCATGGTAAGATTTTTTTCTATTACGACATGTGTGCATCTTTTGCATAAATTCTTCTAAAATTGAACTACATTGCTAACTACGAAGTTATTACTATGTTTTTCAACAGATAATCCCACAGGAGTGTGTGCCTAATCTGATGTTTTAGAAAGGTTGCCTTGATATTTTGAATATACGGCCTGGTTATCCTACGAATCAGTCCTGTTCATATCGGATTTCAAAAACCAATGAAGACATGACAATCAACGATTGGAAAAAATGTATGGTCACTCATAGGGAGCTACTTGGAAGCAACATTGTGCCAAAGGCAAGAATTGGAGACAGGATAATCTCCATTCTCGAGTCAGGCCCTATCTTGTTTTATGCTATTTTACTTAAGAGAAGGTAGTAGTCCTATGAGAGAGAACTAGGTCCTAGGTACAATGTGTTATTATGTGGTACAATGTGTTACAGTTCATGATGATGAGGAGGAGTTGTGATTATGACTAGTGACCAACTTGCTATATGATGTCTCATTGATGAAAATGATGATCATGAGGAGGTATTATATGATAATGATATATTATGATGATAAGTTGTTAATGATATGATGATGATGATGATATTTATTATATCATTGGGTGAAAAAAACACAGATTAGTTTCAAGTGGATGTCCATCCACTTGAAACTAGTCGACGGTTCTTTCACGCAGTGATGTAATAACTCATTATGATGTAAAAACATTTTCTAAATTCCTACTATGTGAAAACTTGTATAAGGTGTATGAATACAACATGAAATAAAAAAGAAATAGAATACAAAATAACAGTAGTAGCGCGGGCTGCCAGAAGCACTACTAGTAATTACCAGTAGCGCTCTTCCCAGGAAGCGCTACTACTAAGTGGATATAGCAGTAGTATGGGTGGACACACGCTACTGATAATCTTTAGTTGTAGCACCGTATCAGTAGCGCGGTTACCCGCGCTACTGATAGGCCAAAAACACGTGCTACTGCTAGGCTTTTCCCTAGTAGTATTTCTCTCTTCATGACGGAGCACATATGTAGAGCAAAAAGGTGGACGATTGTAAAATCGAGCCGCCTTGTCAGAAACATCTCGAATATATGCTCATACCACAGGAAGAACACCTTCGCAGGTCGTGTGTTGACGTATCACTTCCCCTCAGGCACACGAGTCGTGAATGTCGATATCCTGGATCCTTCGAGGCTAGTAGGCTTTTCTCAGTCGACAGCACATGGCCGTGCAGTCTCCTGAGATCCCCTGATATTGCCTCTAGTGGTTTCGGCGGTAGCATCGGCTCACCCGTGACATTGAACAAGGCGCCACCTTTGACGGGTACACGCTCTTCAAAATCCGTCGTCTGGCTGCTATGTGCTCTGGCTTGTTTGTAGGCAGCAAAGCCTCTCTTCCCCAATCTGTTCCTCTCCTTTTTCATGGGCCCACCTTCCAGACCCTTCCTTAACCCCTGCCCCAGTGTTGTTGGGCTAAGCACTGTGCGACCCTCGGCTAGTTGAGCCTGCGTTGAGGTGGCATTGATGTCTACCACACAACTTTATTCTTGTAGACTCGTGTTGGGCCTCCAAGCGCAGAGTTTTGTAGGACAGTAGATATTTTCCTTCAAGTGGATGACCTAAGGTTTATCAATACGTGGGAGGTGTAGGATGAAGATAGTCTCTCTCAAGCAACCCTGCAATCAAATACAAGAAATCTCTTGTGTCCCCAACACACCCAATACAATAGCAAATTGTATAGGTGCACTAGTTCAGCGAAGAGATGGTGATAAAAGTGTAGTATGGGTAGTAGATATGAGTTTTTATAGTGCGAACAATAAAAAACAGCAAGGTAGTAAATAGTAAAAAGAGCACAAACGGTATTGCAATGATGGAAAATGAGGCCTAGGGTGCATACTTTCACTAGTGTAATCTCTCAACAATGCTAACATAGTTGGATCATATGATTATCCCTCAAAGTGCAATAAAGAATCACTCCCGAGTTCCTATTAGCGGAGAACAAAAGATAGAAATTGTTTGTAGGGTATGAAACCACCTCAAAGCTATTCTTTCCAATCAATTTATCCTAGAGTTCGTACTAAAATAACACAAAGCTATTCTTTCCGATCAATCTAACCATGAGTTCGTACTAAAATAACACCATATGACACACATCAACCAACTCTAACGTCACCTAGATACTCCAATATCACCACAAGTATCTGTGAGTTAATTCTATGATATGCATCAAACAACTTCATGATCATAATATTCAATCCACACAAAGAACTACAAGGGGACCCCAAAGTTTCTATCGGAGAAAAGGTAATAAAAAACGTGCATCAACCCCTATGCATAGATTACCCCAATGTCACCTTGGGAATGCGCAAGTTGAGTGCCATAACATGCATCAAGTGAATCAATATGATACCCCATTGTCACCTCAAGTATTCATACCGCAAGACATGCATCATGTGTTCTCAGATCTGAACATTAAATCCGACAAGACAAAACTTCCAAGAGTAAAGATTCAATTTATCACAACAAGAGTAGAGAGGGGAGAAACATCATATGATCCATCTATGTTAACAAAGCCCATGATACATCAAGATCGTGACATCTCAAGATCACAAGAGAGAGAGAGAGAGAGATTAAACACATAGCTACCGGTACAAACCCTCAACCCCGAGGGTGGACTACTCCCTCCTCATCATGGTGGCTGCCGGGATGATGAAGATGGCCACAGGTGATGATCTCCCCCTTCGGCAGGGTGCCGGAACGGGCTGCCAATTGGTTTTCGGTGGCTACAAAGACTTGCGGCAGCGGAACTTCCGATCTAGGTTCTCCGTGAGGGGTTTTGGAATATTTGACAATTTATAGGGCGAAGAGGGGGTGTGGGAGGCCACCGAGGTGGGCACAACCCACCGGGGCGCACCTGGGCCACTAGGCGCGCCCTGGTGGGTTGTGCCCCCTCGGGTCACCCCCCAGGTGCTACTCTGGCCCATTGCTAGTCTTTTGGTCCATAAAAATCCACAAAAAGTTTCACGGTGTTTGGAGACCTTCGTTTCTGCACAAAAAACAACACCACGATAGATCTGCAAAAAACAGCATCAGTCCTGGTTAGTTCCATGCAAATCATACCAAAACTATATAAAATTATTGTAAACATGGAATGGATAATTCATAAAAGATAGATAATTTGGAGACGTATCAGCATCTCCAAGCTTAATTCATGTTCGTCCTTGAGTAGGTAAATGATAAAAGAAATAATTTATGAAGTGTGAATGCTAGCAAAGTGCACAAGTTTGATCAATGACAATTTCAATCACTTTTCCTAGCATCATAACAAAAATTCTTTCTTATAAAACTTCTCGCGACCAAGTAGCAACCAATCACATGTTAAGGTTCAAACAATGAATTCTCTTGAAACTCAACAACCTATATTCTTAGTCACCAAACAATTGCAATTCAACTTATTCAACGAAGTCTAAGTAAGAGCTCCACATACTCAACCATCATATTGTTGGGGAACGTTGCAGAAAATTAAAATTTTTCCTACGGTTTCACCAAGATCCATCTATGAGTTCATCTAAGCAACGAGTCAAGAGAGAGAGTTTGCATCTACATACCACTTGTAGATCGCGTGCGGAAGCTTGCAAGGTGATGATGTAGTCATACTCGACGTGATTCGAATCACCGATGACCAAGTGCTGAACGGACAGCACCTCCGCGTTCAACACACGTACGGGATGGGAGACGTCTCCTCCTTCTTGATCCAGCAAGGGGGAAGGAGAGGTTGAGGAAGACAGCTCCACCGGCAGCACGACGGCGTGGTGATGGTGGAGAGGCAGTACTCCGACAGGGCTTCGCCAAGCACACAACGGAGGAGGAGAGGTGTTGGGGAGGGGAGGGCTGCGCCTTGGAGGGTGGTGCGGCTGCCCTCCCCTCACCCCTCTATTTATAGGGGGAAGGGA
>NC_041393.1:742813841-742828354 GCF_002162155.2 Triticum dicoccoides | reverse complement strand
GGGTGCGGCGGCCTAGGGGAGAGGGGAGAGGGTTGCTTGCCCCCCAAGTCAAGGGGGGCGCCCCCTCTAGGGTTCCCCTTCAACCCTAGGTGCATGGGCCCAAGGGAGGGGGGTGCGGCCAGCCCACCAGGGGCTGGCTCCCTGCCCCACGCAGCCCATGTGGCCCCCCGGGAGGGGTGGCCCCTCCCGGTGGACCCCCGGAACCCTTCCAGTGGCCCCGGTACAATACCGGTATGACCCCGAAACTTCCCGGTGTCCGTTTGACAACTTCCTATATATAAATCTTTACCTCCGGACCATTCTGGATCTCCTCGTGACGTTCAGGATCCCATCCGGGACTCCGAACAACATTCGGTAGTCACATACTAGTCTTCCTAATAACCCTAGCGTCACCGAACCTTAAGTGTGTAGACCCTACGGGTTCGGGAGACATGCAGACATGACCGAGACGCTCTCAGTCAATAACCAACAGCGGGATCTGGATACCCATGATGGTTCCCACATGCTCCTCGATGTTGTCATCGGATGAACCACGATGTCGAGGATTCGATCAAACCCTGTATGCAATTCCCTTTGTCAATCGGTACGTTACTTGCCCGAGACTCGATCGTCGGTATCCCAATACCTTGTTCAGTCTCGTTACCGGCAAGTCACTTTACTCGTACCGTAATGCATGATCCCGTGTCCAACACCTTGGTCACATTGAGCTCATAATGATGATGCATTACCGAGTGGGCCCAGAGATACCTCTCCGTCATACGGAGTGACAAATCCCAGTCTCGATCCGTGTCAACCCAACAGATACTTTCGGAGATACCTGTAATGCACCTTTATAGTCACCCAGTTACGTTGTGACGTTTGATACACCCAAGGCACTCTTACGGTATCCGGGAGTTACACGATCTCATGGTCTAAGGAAGAGATACTTGACACTGGCAAAGCTCTAGCAAAACGAACTACACGATCTTTTATGCTATGCTTAGGATTGGGTCTTGTCCATCACATCATTCTCCTAATGATGTGATCCCGTTATCAACGACATCCAATGTCCATAGTCAGGAAACCATGACTATCTGTTGATCACAACGAGCTAGTCAACTAGAGGCTCACCAGGGACATATTGTGGTCTAAGTATTCACACGTGTATTACGATTTCCGGATAATACAGTTATAGCATGAATAAAAGACATTTATCATGAACATTGAAATATAATAATACTTTTATTATTGCCTCTAGGGCATATTTCCAACAGTCTCCCACTTGCACTAGAGTCACCAATCTAGTTACATTGTGATGAATCGAACACCCATAGAGTTCTGGTGTTGATCATGTTTTGCACGCGAGAGAGGTTTAGTCAGCGGATCTGCGACATTCAGATCCGTGTGCACTTTGCAAATCTCTATGTCTCCATCTTGAACATTTTCACGGATGGAGTGAAACGACGCTTGATGTGCCTGGTC
This sequence comes from Triticum dicoccoides, assembly GCF_002162155.2. Classification (NCBI taxonomy): domain Eukaryota; kingdom Viridiplantae; phylum Streptophyta; class Magnoliopsida; order Poales; family Poaceae; genus Triticum; species Triticum dicoccoides. Next base: position 742,826,893 of record NC_041393.1, on the reverse strand, counting down.
TTCTTGTGAAACCTGGGCTCCTTGGCGAGGGCAATAGCTCCAGTGTTGTCACAGAAGAGTTTGATCGGCCCCGACGCATTGGGTATGACTCCTAGGTCAGTGATGAACTCCTTCACCCAAATCGCTTCATGCGCTGCCTCCGAGGCTGACATGTACTCCGCTTCACATGTAGATCCCGCCACGACGCTCTGCTTGCAGCTGCACCAGCTTACTGCTCCACCATTCAACATATACACGTATCCGGTTTGTGACTTAGAGTCATCCAGATCTGAGTCGAAGCTAGCGTCGACGTAACCCTTTACGACGAGCTCTTCGTCTCTTCCATAAACGAGAAACATGTCCTTCGTCCTTTTTAGGTACTTCAGGATATTCTTGACCGCTGTCCAGTGTTCCTTGCCGGGATTACTTTGGTATCTTGCTACCAAACTTACGGCAAGGTTTACATCGGGTCTGGTACACAGCATGGCATACATAATAGATCCTATGGCTGAAGCATAGGGGATGACACTCATCTCTTCTTTATCTTTTGCCGTGGTCGGTGACTGAGCCGAGCTCAATCTCACACCTTGTAACATAGGCAAGAACCCCTTCTTGGACTGATCCATTTTGAACCTCTTCAAAATCTTATCAAGGTATGTGCTTTGTGAAAGACCTATGAGGCGTCTCGATCTATCTCTATAGATCTTGATGCCTAATATATAAGCAGCTTCTCCAAGGTCCTTCATTGAAAAACACTTATTCAAGTAGGCCTTAATGCTGTCTAGAAATTCTATATTATTTCCCATCAAGAGTATGTCATCTACATATAATATGAGAAATGCTACAGAGCTCCCACTCACTTTCTTGTAAACGCAGGCTTCTCCATAAGTCTGCATAAACCCAAACGCTTTGATCATCTCATCAAAGCGAATGTACCAACTCCGAGATGCTTGCACCAGTCCATAAATGGATAGCTGGAGCTTGCATACTTTGTTAGCATTCCGAGGATCGACAAAACCTTCCGGCTGCATCATATACAGTTCTTCCTTAAGATGCCCGTTAAGGAATGCCGTTTTGACGTCCATTTGCCATATCTCATAATCATAGTATGCGGCAATTGCTAACATGATTCGGACGGACTTCAGCTTCGCTACGGGAGAGAAAGTCTCGTCGTAGTCAATCCCTTGAACTTGTCGATAACCCTTAGCGACAAGTCGAGCCTTATAGATTGTAACATTACCATCCGCGTCCGTCTTCTTCTTAAAGATCCATTTGTTTTCTATCGCTCGCCGATCATAGGGCAAGTCTGTCAAAGTCCATACTTTGTTTTCATACATGGATTCTATCTCGGATTTCATGGCTTCAAGCCATTTGTTGGAATCCGGGCCCGCCATCGCTTCTTCATAGTTCGAAGGTTCATTGTTGTCTAACAACATGATTTCCAGGACAGGGTTGCCGTACCACTCTGGTGCGGAACGTGTCCTTGTGGACCTACGAAGTTCAGCAGTAACTTGATCCGAAGTACCTTGATCATCATCATTGTTTTCCTCTTCAGTTGGTGTGGGCATCACAGGAACGGTTTCCTGCGCTGCGCCACTTTCCCGCTCAAGAGGTAGTACTTCATCGAGTTCTACTTTCCTCCCACTTACTTCTTTCGAGAGAAACTCTTTTTCCAGAAAGCATCCGTTCTTGGCAACAAAGATCTTGCCTTCGGATCTTAAGTAGAAGGTATACCCGACAGTTTCCTTGGGGTATCCTATGAATACGCATTTTTCCGACTTGGGTTCGAGCTTTTCAGGTTGAAGTTTCTTGACATAAGCATCGCATCCCCAAACTTTTAGAAACGACAGCTTAGGTTTCTTTCCAAACCATAATTCATACGGTGTCGTCTCAACGGATTTAGACGGTGCCCTATTTAAAGTGAATGTAGCTGTCTCTAGAGCGTATCCCCAAAATGATAGCGGTAAATCGGTAAGAGACATCATAGACCGCACCATATCCAATAGGGTGCGATTACGACGTTCGGACACACCGTTTCGCTGAGGTGTTCCAGGCGGCGTGAGCTGTGAAACGATTCCACATTTCCTTAAGTGTGTACCAAATTCGTGACTTAAGTATTCTCCTCCACGATCTGATCGTAAGAATTTTATCTTTCGGTCACGTTGATTCTCTACCTCATTCTAAAATTCCTTGAACTTTTCAAAGGTCTCAGACTTGTGTTTCATTAAGTAGACATACCCATATCTACTCAAGTCATCTGTGAGAGTGAGAACATAACGATATCCTCCGCGAGCCTCAACGCTCATTGGACCGCACACATCGGTATGTATGATTTCCAACAAGTTGGTTGCTCGCTCCATTGTTCCGGAGAACGGAGTCTTGGTCATTTTGCCCAAAAGGCATGGTTCGCACGTGTCAAACGATTCATAATCAAGAGACTCTAAAAGTCCATCGGCATGGAGCTTCTTCATGCGCTTGACACCAATGTGACCAAGGCGGCAGTGCCATAAGTATGTGGGACTATCGTTATCAACTTTAAATCTTTTGGCATCTACACTATGAACATGTGTAATATTACGCTCGAGATTCATTAAGAATAAACCATTGACCATCGGAGCATGACCATAAAACATACCTCTCATATAAATCGAACAACCATTATTCTCAGACTTAAATGAGTAGCCATCTCGTATTAAACGAGATCCAGATACAATGTTCATGCTCAAACTTGCCACTAAATAACAATTATTAAGGTTCAAAACTAATCCCGTAGGTAAATGTAGAGGCAGCGTGCCGACGGCGATCACATCGACTCTGGAACCATTCCCGACGCGCATCGTCACCTCGTCCTTCGCCAGTCTCCGTTTATTCCGCAGCTCCTGCTGTGAGTTACAAATATGAGCAACGGCACCGGTATCAAATACCCAGGAGTTACTACGAGTACTGGTAAGGTACACATCAATCACATGTATATCAAATACACCTTTGGTGTTGCCGGCCTTCTTATCCGCTAAGTATTTGGGGCAGTTCTGCTTCCAGTGACCCTTCCCCTTGCAATAAAAGCACTCAGTCTCAGGCTTGGGTCCATTCTTTGACTTCTTCCCGGTAACTGGCTTACCAGGCGCGGCAACATCTTTGCCGTCCTTCTTGAAGTTCTTCTTACCCTTGCCCTTCTTGAACTTAGTGGTCTTATTGACCATCAACACTTGATGTTCTTTCTTGATTTCAGCCTCTGCTGACTTCAGCATCGAGAACACTTCAGGAATGGTCTTTTCCATCCCCTGCATGTTGTAGTTCATCACAAAGCTCTTGTAGCTTGGTGGGAGCGACTGGAGGATTCTGTCAATGACTGCCTCATCTGGGAGGTTAATGTTCAGCTGGGTCATACGGTTGTGCAACCCAGACATCTTCAGGATGTGCTCACTGACAGAACTGTTTTCCTCCATCTTACAACTGTAGAACTTGTCGGAGACATCATATCTCTCGACCCGGGCATGAGCTTGAAAAACTAGTTTCAGCTCTTCGAACATCTCATATGCTCCGTGGTGCTCAAAACGCTTTTGGAGCCCCGGTTCTAAGCTGTAAAGCATGCCGCACTGAACGAGGGAGTAATCATCAGCACGAGACTGCCAAGCATTCATAATGTCTTGGTTCTCTGGGACGGGAGCGTCACCTAGCGGTCCTTCTAGGACATATTGTTTCCTGGCAGCTATGAGTATGATCCTCAGGTTCCGGACCCAGTCCGTATAGTTGCTGCCATCATCTTTCAGCTTGGTTTTCTCTAGGAACGCGTTGAAGTTCATGTTGACATTAGCGTTGGCCATCGATCTACAAGACATATTTGCAAAGGTTTTAGACTAAGTTCATGATAATAAAGTTCTAATCAAATTATGAACTCCCACTTAGATTAGACATCCCTCTAGTCATCTAAGTGTTACACGATCCGAGTCGACTAGCCCGTGTCCGATCATCACGTGAGACGGACTAGTCATCGTCGGTGAACATTCTCATGTTGATTGTATCTTCCATACGACTCGTGTTTGACCTTTCGGTCTCCGTGTTCCGAGGCCATATCTGCACATGCTAGGCTCGTCAAGTTAACCCTAAGTGTTTTCGCTGTGTAAAACTGTCTTACACCCGTTGTATGTGAACGTAAGAATCCATCACACCCGATCATCACGTGGTGCTTAGAAGCGACGAACTGTAGCAACGGTGCACAGTTAGGGGAGAACACTTCTTGAATTTTTTTTGTAAGGGATCATCTTATTTACTACCGTCGTCCTAAGTAAACAAGATGCATAAACATAATAAACATCACATGCAATTATATAGTTGTGACATGATATGGCCAATATCATATAGCTCCATTGATCTTCATCTTCGGGGCTTCATGATCATCTTGTCACCGGCTTGACACCATGATCTCCATCATCGTGTCTTCATGAAGTTGTCACCCAACGACTACTTCTACTTCTATGACTAACGTTTAGCAATAAAGTAAAGTAGTTTACATGGCGTTATTCAATGACACGCAGGTCATACAAAAAATAAAGACAACTCCTATGGCTCCTGCCAGTTGTTATACTCATTGACATGCAAGTCGTGAATCCTATTACAAAGAACATGATCTCATACATCACAATTCATCATTCATCACAACTTCTGGCCATATCACATCACATGATCAATCGCTGCAAAAACAAGTTAGACGTCCTCTAATTGTTATTGCATCTTTTACGTGGCTGCAATTGGGTTCTAGCAAGAACGTTTTCTTACCTACGAATCACCATAACGTGATTTTGTCAACTTCTATTTACCCTTCATAAGGGCCCTGTTCATCGATTCCGCTCCAACTAAAGTGGGAGAGACAGACACCCGCCAGCCACCTTATGCAACTAGTGCATGTCAGTCGGTGGAACCGGTCTCACGTAAGCGTACGTGTAAGGTTGGTCCGGGCCGCTTCATCCCACAATACCGTTTGAGCAAGAAAAGACTAGTAGAGGCAAGTAAGATGACAAAATCCACGCCCACAACAAAATTGTGTTCTACTCGTGCAAAGAGAACTACGCATAGACCTGGCTCTGATACCACTGTTGGGGAACGTTGCAGAAAATTAAAATTTTTCCTACGGTTTCACCAAGATCCATCTATGAGTTCATCTAAGCAACGAGTCAAGGGAGAAAGTTTGCATCTAAATACCACTTGTAGATCGCGTGCGGAAGCTTGCAAGGTGATGATGTAGTCGTACTCGACGTGATTCGAATCACCGATGACCAAGTGCTAAACGGACAGCACCTCCGCATTCAACACACGTACGGGACGGGAGACGTCTCCTCCTTCTTGATCCAGCAAGGGCGAAGGAGAGGTTGAGGAAGATAGCTCCACCGGCAGCACGACGGCGTGGTGATGGTGGAGAGGCAGTACTCCGACAGGGCTTCGCCAAGCACACAACGGAGGAGGAGAGGTGTTGGGGAGGGGAGGGCTGCGCCTTGGAGGGTGGTGCGGCTGCCCTCCCCTCACCCCTCTATTTATAGGGGGAAGGGAGAAGGGGGCCGGCCCCCTAGAACCCATCTAGGGGGGGGGTGCGGCGGCCTAGGGGAGAGGGGAGAGGGTGGCTTGCCCCCCAAGTCAAGGGGGGCGCCCCCTCTAGGGTTCCCCTTCAACCCTAGGCGCATGGGCCCAAGGGAGGGGGGTGCGGCCAGCCCACCAGGGGCTGGCTCCCTGCCCCACGCAGCCCATGTGGCCCCCCGGGAGGGGTGGCCCCTCCCGGTGGACCCCCGGAACCCTTCCAGTGGCCCCGGTACAATACCGGTATGACCCCGAAACTTCCCGGTGTCCGTTTGACAACTTCCCATATATAAATCTTTACCTCCGGACCATTCTGGATCTCCTCGTGACGTCCAGGATCCCATCCGGGACTCCGAACAACATTCGGTAGTCACATACTAGTCTTCCTAATAACCCTAGCGTCACCGAACCTTAAGTGTGTAGACCCTACGGGTTTGGGAGACATGCAGACATGACCGAGACGCTCTCAGTCAATAACCAACAGCGGGATCTGGATACCCATGATGGTTCCCACATGCTCCTCGATGTTGTCATCGGATGAACCACGATGTCGAGGATTCGATCAAACCCTGTATGCAATTCCCTTTGTCAATCGGTACGTTACTTGCCCGAGACTCGATCGTCGGTATCCCAATACCTTGTTCAGTCTTGTTACCGGCAAGTCACTTTACTCGTACCGTAATGCATGATCCCGTGTCCAACACCTTGGTCACATTGAGCTCATAATGATGATGCATTACCGAGTGGGCCCAGAGATACCTCTCCGTCATACGGAGTGACAAATCCCAGTCTCGATCCGTGTCAACCCAACAGATACTTTCGGAGATACCTGTAATGCACCTTTATAGTCACCCAGTTACGTTGTGACGTTTGATACACCCAAGGCACTCTTACGGTATCCGGGAGTTACACGATCTCATGGTCGAAGGAAGAGATACTTGACACTGGCAAAGCTCTAGCAAAACGAACTACACGATCTTTTATGCTATGCTTAGGATTGGGTCTTGTCCATCACATCATTCTCCTAATGATGTGATCCCGTTATCAACGACATCCAATGTCCATAGTCAGGAAACTATGACTATCTGTTGATCACAACGAGCTAGTCAACTAGAGGCTCACCAGGGACATATTGTGGTCTAAGTATTCACACGTGTATTACGATTTCCGGATAATACAGTTATAGCATGAATAAAAGACATTTATCATGAACATTGAAATATAATAATACTTTTATTATTGCCTCTAGGGCATATTTCCAACACATATAGTCTTGTATGATTGCTAACACTCACCACATACACATGAGCAAAACGTTTCAACCGGACACATAGAAAGATAGGGGCTTATAATTTCGCCTCCCAATGTATTAACCTCAAGGGTGATGTCAACAATAGTAACTCATGCTACGCATATCCAACTGGATATATGTGCCTAGTTCTTTCCTCACCACATGATGCTTGCCAAAAGAGAAAAATAAAAAGGAAAAGAGAGAAAAACTTTGACTCTTTGCATAAAAGTAAATGCTGAAAAGTAAAAGGTAGGCCTTTCGCAGAGGGAAACAGAGGTTACCATGCGCTTATTTGTTTGTATGTGCTACATCTTGAGCTTGTGTTGGTTTTCCTTGGAGAGGAAAGGGTGATGCAGCAAGAGTAGCGTAAGTATTTCCCTCAGTTTTTGAGAACCAAGGTATCAATCCAATAGGAGGCTCCTCAAAAGTCCCATGCACCTACACAAACAAACAAAGAACTCGCAACCAACGCAATAAAGGGGTTGTCAATCCCTTCACGGCCACTTGCGAAAGTGAGATCTGATAGAGATAGTATGATAAGATAAATATATTTTTGGTATTTTATAATATAGATGCAAAAAGTAAAGATGCAAATAAAAGTAGATTGAAAGCTTATATGATAAAAGATAGACCCGGGGGCCATAGGTTTCACTAGAGGCTTCTCTCAAGATAGCATAAGTATTACGGTGGGTAAAAAAATTACTATCGAGCAATTGATAGAAAAGCGAATAATTATGAGATTATCTAGGCATGATCATGTATATAGGCATCACGTCCGCGACAAGTAGACCGACTCCTGCCTGCATCTACTACTATTACTCCACACATCGACCGCTGTCCAGCATGCATCTAGAGTATTAAGTTCATAAGAATAGAGTAACGCATTAAGAAAGATGACATGATGTAGAGGGATAAACTCATGCAATATGATATAAACCCCATCTTTTTATCCTCGATGGCAACAATACAATACGTGCCTTGCAACCCTTTCTGTCACTGGGTAAGGACACCGCAAGATTGAACCCAAAGCAAAGCACTTCTCCCATGGAAAGAAAGATCAATCTAGTAGGCCAAACCAAACTGATAATTCGAAGAGACTTGCAAAGATAACTCAATCATACATAAAAGAATTCAGAGAAGATTCAAATATTTCTCATAGATAAACTTGATCATAAACCCACAATTCATCGGATCTCGACAAACACACCGCAAAAAGAGTTTACATCGAATAGATCTCCACAAGAGAGGGGGAGAACATTGTATTGAGATCCAAAAGGAGAGAAGAAGCCATCTAGCTAATAACTATGGACCCGAAGGTCCGTGGTAAACTACTCACAACTCATCGGAGGGGCTATGGTGTTGATGTAGAAGCCCTCCGTGGTCGATTCCCCCTCCGTCGGAGCGCCGGTGAAGGCTCCAAGATGGGATCTCGCGGATACAAAAGGTTACGGCGATGGAAATTGAGTTTCGGTGGCTCCCTGGATGTTTTCGGGTACGTTGGTATATATAGGAGGAAGAAGTACGTCGGTGGCTTCTCATGGGGACCAGGAGACACGGGGCGCGCCCAGGAGGAGTGGGTGTGCCCTCCTATCTCCTGGCCGCCTCGATTGCTTCTTAACTTGCACTCCAAGTCCTCTGGATCACGTTCGTTCCAAAAATCACGCTCCCGAAGGTTTCATTCCGTTTGGACTCTGTTTGATATTCCTTTTCTTCGAAATACTGAAATAGGCAAAAAAACAGTAATACGGGTTGGGCCTCCGGTTAGGTTATTCCCAAAAATGATATAAATGTGTAAAATAAAGCCCATAAACATCCAAAAGGGTTAACATAATAGCATGGAACAATCAAAAATTATAGATACGTTAGGTAAATGATAAAAACAGAATTTTTATGTTAAAAACAGAATTTTTTATGTGGAATTCTACCTAGCATAATTCTCAATGTAATTTTCTTTATTGTGGCATGAATGTTCAGATCCAAATGATTCAAAATAAAAGTTCATATTGATAAAAGAAATAGTAACACTTCAAGCATACTAATCAAGGCAATCATGTCTTCTCAAAATAACATTGCTAAAGAAAGTTCATCCCTACAAAATCATATAGTTAGGCTATGCTTCATTTTCGTCACACAAAGATGTTCCCAAATTTTACACCCCCGATGACAAGCCAAGCAATTGTTTCGTACTTAAATAATCTCATACTTTTTAAACCTTCACGCAATACATGAGCATGAGCCATGGATATAGCACTATGGGTGAAATAGAATATGATGATGGGGATTCTGTGGAGAAGACAAAAAAGGAGAAAGTCTCACATTGACGAGGATAATCAACGGGCTATGGATATGCCCATCAATTGATGTCAACATGAGGAGTAGGGATTGCCATGCAACGGATGCACTAGAGCTATAAATGCTCAACAAAAGAAAACTAGTGGGTGTGCATCCAACTTGCTTCCTCATGAAGACCTAGGGCATTTGAGGAAGCCCATCGTAGGAATATACAAGCCAAGTTCTATAATGAAAAATCCCCACTATTATATGAAAGTGATAACATATGTGTCGGGGAGGCTGATTCCACCAACACCTATGGGGACAGGGCCCCTTTCGGTTCGGCGGGGGGCGGAGGTCGCACAAAGAGCGGATCGAGGCGGTACACGCGAGCGGTTTTTACCCAGCTTCGGGCCGCACGGATGCGTAAAACCCTACTGCTGCTTGTTTGTGTGTATTGAATTCTTGCTCAGGAGCGACGGACGCTGCCAGACTGAGCGTGAGAGTGTTTCTGGTGTTGAATGAGCCGAACTGGCCGAACCAGCTGAACCCCTTCTACGTTGCGCCTGGGCCTCCTTTTATACTTTCAAGGGGTCACCGACAGGGGGCAACGTAGACAAGAAGGGTAAAAATGGAAAAGGACGCGGTAGGTGCAGCTACCGCTACTGTGGATACAGTGCACCCTACCTAACTCTGACGGCAGGGGACAAGGGCATTAAATGCCTGTCTGAGTTGCTTAAACAGTGCAAAAAGTGACCGTCAGGAGCGCCACCGTTTGCCACGATGGCCTTCTCTTCATCTCCGCTTGCCACCGCGCACCCCTAGCTGCACAGCCTCCTGCCACGTGTGCTTGGGAGAGTCCTAGAGCGACACGTTAGCAGGTGTGCTGGAGCGCGGGCACGAAGTGGGGGTTCCCCGCGGCAAGCTCCTTGCCGCGGTTGTCGTCTTGTCGTGTTTGGGAGCTTGTCGCTCACCGGGCCTTGCGGGGACGCAGGGCGCGTCGCGGCAAGCTTTCTTGGTATGCCTTGAGTGGCCTTCCCGGCAAGCTCCTCTTGCCGGGGTCTTGTCTCTTCCCGGCAAGCTCCTCTTGCCGGGGCCTTGGTTTGAGTACTTTGTTCTTGAATGGTCTTCAAGGGAGCCACGGAGGGTCTTGGCGGTCACCCGGCAAGCCTTGCTGCGGGATGCTGCGACTGCCCGTGCACAAGTTCGGGGTACTAGGGTACCCCTACTCTAGTACACCGACAGGAGCCCGCGGGCCTGGGCCATACACGGTGCCGAGCGCTGTTGGGCCAGGCCCAAAACAGTGCACGGGCACGCGCGGCCTAGGTCACGCTGCATATCTCTCCGCTCCCACCGCGCACGCCCAGAACGGCACGCGTCAAACGCGGCGTCGTGGGTGACGCGGGCGGCGTGCGCGGGGCTAAGCCCCTCGAGCATGCGTCAGGCCACGATGATGGGGACAGTTCACGCCCTCCTCCCTAAACGGAGGTAGGCGTGGGGGCGTGGTGCATTTACTGGACGGGGCCGGTGCGCGGTTTTCGAGATGTCCACTCCCCGCGATCACGGGGCGGAGCGAGGCCGCCTCATCCTTCGCCTTGGTTCTGCATCTCCGCCACGCGGCTCCCATGCGCTTGGGGTCGCGGACGGTGGAAGTGGGAAACTGGGCCGTCGCGAGCAGAGGCAGCGGGATGGCCCCGACTCCCTGCTCTTCCCGTGCCTTGATTCGCTGAGCGGGGCGGCCGAGCCCCCACCTCGCTCCTTTATAAAGAGCGGGAGGGGAGCACAGGAAACCGCACTCTCTCATCTCCTCCTTTCTTCAGCTTCTGCTCCCCTTTCTCTCATTTGCCATGGAGAAAGGGAACCCAGGCCCTTCATCGGTGGCGGCGAGGGTCACCGCCAGACAGCGCATCTCTCCATCTTCCGCGCCCGTGGTGGCAGAGCCAGCCATAATGGGAAGAGGGAGGGGGCGAGGTCGTGGGCGAGGTCGAGGACGAGGTCGAGGCGCTCAGGGAAGAGGCGGACGGGGTGGCGCGTCAGCTTCACCTTCGCCTGCGGCTCCTCCCCCCACGGCGGTCCATATAGGGGACGACCCTTGCGAGTTCTTCGTCAGGCTGCGCCGGGCGCCTCGTTGTCGCCTCCGGCTTCCAGCTCCGTTTGCGCGCGCGATGGAGTTGGACCCGCCCGAGACACTGAGACTGCACATGAGGGGCTGTGGGATCAGCGGCACGCGAGTTCGCGTTGTATTCCCAGCCCCTAATGTGATGTATCTTGATCGAGGGTGGAAGATGTTCGCCCGCATCCATAGCTTGATGGATGGGTTTACCCTCCATTTTAAGTTGATGGAGGGCGATCTCCTCTCCGTCAACGTCTTCGGGTGCTTCGGCACTCGGGCGAAGTGCTGCGTGGACAGCTCCTCCGACAGCGAAGGCTCCTCCTCGAGCGAGAGTGACGAGGAGGAGAGCGACAGCGACGACGAGGGTAGCGGGCGGCGGAGTGGCGGGTCCGACTAGGCGTCGGGCGCCGCTTCGCGCGGCACCGGCGGCCCCATCATCCGTGTCGCCGGCTCCTTGAACTCCCGGGGTCGTCTCCTTGGGTGGCTGGCATAGGGAGGCTGCGGAAGGGAAGAGGGTTGGCGACAAGGCCGTCAGGTCGGAGTACGAGGGCGTGGTGCCCTTGACAGCGCGCTGACGTCCTGCCGCCCCGTCTTTGAGCCCCGCTTCCAGCGCCGCCGTCGCCGTCCAGCCTTAGGACGGCCCCCGGGATGTTCTCTTGGTGTCTTCTGGCACCCGTAGCTCGCCTAGGCGCTCCTTTTGCCCTTTTCGCCTCCTTGACCTGCCTCCTGAAGAGAGGGATAGGAAAGGGATTACGGGCATCTTATCTTTTTAATTTGTAAGCCTTCGGGCCTTAGCTGTATCTAGAACTTGTAATCCTCTCTTTCATGTTTTTCATCCTCTATGGACTGTACCTGAGTGGGATGTTTTTTAATGAAAAGGGGATGCTTGCCGGGTTATTTGTCTCGTGAGTTGAACCCACGCCAAGGAGAAAATCCTTGGTGTCCCTCGGACAGACATTTCATCTCCCGGCAACAAGCCCTGCCGCCTTCCCACGTCGCTCGACCTTTCTCACGCCTTTGACAGAGGCGGGAACGAGGTGGGTGCGGTCTCCTCATTTGATCCCTTTGCTGTCGCGACTACGACCAAACTTGGCCCCGGGAACGAGCCCCAGAGCCTAGAGTTGAGGGAGCATGGCAGTTTTCGGGAAGAAACGCGGTTTCGCATTCCCCAGTCCATAAGAGGATGCATGATGAGGGATAAAAGACTTATCTGATATTGGAGCCCCCGGCAACTCTGGTTTGCCGTGGACGATTCTTGGCACTCGCAGCCCCCAGCGATACTGGCTTGCCGGGGCCCAGGTGCCGTCCGTTTTCTTCTTCTCTTGTCGCTGCCAGTCATGTCATGGGAACACTTTATTAGAGGCGCGACAAGTTATTTTTTTAATATAACTCTATCTTAGGCAAAAAATTGCTGTGTTACTTCCTTTACTCGACTCTTGGCTTTGTATGGTTCTGCCCTACGCTTTCTAGGGAAACTTGCCGGCGCAGGTACCCTTGCCGCGAGCGCCGAGTGCGGAACTTCAGCAGCCTGCTGGCGGGGTCGCTACCGACAAGCAACCTTGTCGCAACTAGTTGCAGCTCACTTAAGTTGTTGAGCGGACTCGAAACAACGTAAGGGCGCTAGCGGCTCACTTAAGTTGCTGAGCGGACTCGAAGCAAAGTAAGGGCGCTAGCAGCTCACTTAAGTTGTTGAGCGGACTCGAAACAAAGTAAAGGCGCAACTAGCTACGAGTTGGTTCCTCCGCGCACAGGTTTTCCATACAAAGCACGGTCGTTCAAGGAAAATAACTCAAAAACTTAAAAAACTGATTGCTCAAGCTTTAGCAACTT
>NC_041393.1:742788960-742813279 GCF_002162155.2 Triticum dicoccoides | reverse complement strand
GGAACCTTCTTTCTTTTGAGAAAGAAACAGAGAAATAAAGTAATGATATGGAGCCTTGGGCTCGTTATTGCTTACCGGGGTCTAGTGCTGCACAAAGTGTGAGATAACATATGCGAAAAAGGATTATAGCATAAAAAATGACAAGATGTGCGGGGCACATGAGCTTTACTGGTGCATGGGGTCTGCGCCCGGCTTTGTACAAAGGATTACATGCAACAGCGGCAAGACTTGTACAAAAGGTGGTTGCCGGAAAAGCTTCCGGCAACCGCGCCTTACGGGTAAAACTTACGAAGATGTTCAATGTTCCAGGAGTTGCTCACCGGAATGCCATCTTCGGTCTCAAGGCGGACGGCGCCGGGCCTAGTGACTCGTTTCACCCGATAAGGGCCTTCCCACTTCGGCATCAACTTGTTGGAATTCTTGGCGGACTAAACACGCCGAAGAACAAGGTCGCCTTCCTCGAAGCTCCTGGCTTTAACTTTGTGGCTATGGTAGCGACGCAAAGCTTGCTGGTAGCGAGCGGCTCGCACAGCAGCCTGGAGACGGTCTTCCTCAAGGAGCAGCGCGTTATCTTGTCGCAGCTGCTCTTGCTCGAGCTCATCATAAGCAAGCACTCGAGGTGACCCGTAAATGAGTTCCGTGGGGAGAACTGCCTCTGCTCCATAGACTAGAGCAAAGGGTGTCTGGCCAGTGGCTCGATTTGGTGTCGTCCTGATCGACCAAAGAACCACCGGCAGCTCCTCGATCCAGTTTCTTCCGCACTTGTGCAGCCTGTCGAAAGTTCTGGTCTTGAGGCTTCGCAGCACTTCAGCATTTGCCCTCTCCGCTTGACCGTTGCTTCTCGGGTGAGCAACAGAAGCGAAGCAGATCTTGGCGCCAAGATCTTGGACATACTGCATGAAGGTGCGGCTCGTAAATTGCGTGCCGTTGTCGGTGATGATCCTGTTAGGAACCCCGAAACGGCAAACAATCGACCTGAAGAACTTGACTGCTGACTGTGCTGTCACCTTCCTCACTGGTTCCACTTCCGGCCACTTTGTGAACTTGTCGATTGCAACATACAAGAACTCAAAGCCCCCGACAGCTCGGGGGAAGGGGCCGAGGATGTCGAGCCCCCAGACCGAAAATGGCCAGGATAAAGGGATCGTCTGGAGAGCTTGAGCTGGCTGGTGTATCTGCTTGGAATGGAACTGGCACGCTTCACACTTGGTTACTTGTGCAGTTGCATCCTGGAGGGCTGTCGGCCAGAAGAAGCCTTGTCGGAATGCTTTGCCGACAAGCGCTCTTGCGCCAATGTGGTGACCACATATGCCTCCATGTATCTCTGCCAACAGCTGTTGTCCATCTTGCCGGCGAATGCACTTCAATTTCACACCGTTGAGTCTTATTCTGTACAGTGTGTTGTCGACAAACTTGTACATACTTGACTGCCGGGCTACTCTTTCAGCTTCTTCTTGCTCTTCGGGAAGCTCTCCTGTCTGAAGGAAACGGACAATCTGCTGCGCCCATGCTGGAGCTTGCGGCTCGACAACAAGGACTAAAGGCGTATCTGTTGCTGCGGGAACATCCGCTTCTACGGCAAGAACCTGCGGCTCTGCCGGAGCGTGATATTCCCCGGCAAGCTCGCCGGAGCAAAACTTGTCGGGAGCATTTGCTTCAACGGAACAAACCAAGAGGTTCGCCGGAGCAGACTGCTCCTCAGCACTCTTGGCGTCGATCTTGGGGACCTTCTTGGCGGCGGCTTCGGGAAGCTCTGCCGGAAAGTAGTCACTAGAAATCAACTTCCTCTTCTTATTCTGTCCAGTTGATGGTGTCACGGATGGTTGAGTCAGCTTGAGCACAAAGATCCCTGGTTCCACAGGTAACTTTAGTGCAGCGCACTTTGACAGGCCATCAGCAATGTCATTCTGAGCTCGTGGAACATGTTCCATTTGCAGGCCGTCAAAGTGTTCTTCTAGCTTTCTCACTTCATCAACATAAGCTTCCATCAATGGACTCTGGTAGTTCTTGTTCACTTGGCGGACGACAAGCTGCGAGTCACCCCTTACAATGAGTTTCTTGATCCCAAGGTCGGCTGCGATTCTGAGGCCGGCAAGCAAACCCTCATACTCTGCAGTATTGTTCGTTGCTTGCTCCTTGGGAAAGTGCATCTGGACTACGTACTTGAGGTGCTCTCCGGTGGGTGCGATAAGCAGCATGCCAGCACCGGCGCCTTGCAGCGAGAAGGCACCATCAAAGTACATCAGCCACTCTTTGCTTGTCTCTTTGACGGGGATGCTCGTTTCTGGAATTTCTTCATCTGGAGTTGGCGTCCACTCTGCTATGAACTCTGCCAATGCCCTGCTTTGGATCGTTGTTGTGCTCTCAAACTTGAGGCCAAAGCTTGACAGTTCCAATGCCCACTCGACAATCCTGCCTGTTGCTTCTGGATTCTGTAGTATCCTCTTCAGCGGAAAGCGAGTGACAACTGTGATCTCGTGTGCCTGGAAGTAATGGCGCAGCTTTCTCGAGGCCATGAGAAGGCCAAAAAGCAATTTTTGCACACCAGAGTACCTCGACCTAGCCCCCTGGAGAAGGGAGCTGACAAAGTAAACTGGGCGCTGCACCATCTTCTTCTGCACATCCTTGCACGTCTGCGCGGACTCAACTTTGTCGGGACCAGAGCTTGTCGGAGAAGCCCCCTGCTTGTCGCTGGATTCACTTGCCGCGGTTGCTGGCTCATCATCCGCCTCCCTCTCCGCTACTAACGCAGCACTAACCACTTGATTGGTTGCCGCTAGGTACAGCAGCAACTTCTCTTGTGGCTTAGGTGCGACAAGTATTGGAGTGGAGGACAGGTACCTCTTCAAGTCCTGCAGCGCGGCCTCCGCTTCCGGAGTCCATTTCATTGGACCTGCCTTTTTCTATATTTTGAAAAATGGCAGGGCGCGCTCAGCAGACTTAGAGATAAACCTGCTGAGAGCAGCCACACAACCGGCAAGCCTTCGCACATCCTTGGCGCGCCTCAGTGCTTCAATCTGCTCGATGGCCTTGATCTTGTCGGGGTTGGCGTCAATTCACCGCTGAGACACAAAGAACCCTAGAAGCTTGCCGGAAGGGACTCCAAACACGCACTTCTCGGGGTTGAGCTTGAGGTTGATCTTGCGCAGATTTGCAAAAGTTTCTTCTAAATCTTGGATCAGGGTAGCCTTGTCCTTGCTCTTGACCACTATATCATCCATGTAGGCTTCCACATTTCTGTGTATCTGTGTCTCAAAAGCGACATGGACTACCCTTGCAAATGTTGAACCAGCATTCTTCAACCCAAAGGGCATCCGTATAAAACAGTATGTGCCGCAAGGGGTGATAAATGCGGTTTTTTCCTCATCTTCTTCTGCCATGAAGATCTGATGGTATCCTGAGTATGCATCAAGAAATGAAAGCAAATCACATCCAGCTGTGGAGTCAACAATCTGGTCAATGCGCGGCAAGGGAAATGGATCTTTGGGACAAGCTTTATTGACATCAGTGAAGTCTATACAAAGCCTCCATTTCCCGTTCGCCTTGCGCACGACTACAGGATTGGCCAACCACGTGGGATGGAGCACTCCTCTGACAAGGCCTGATGCTTCCAATTTCCTGATCTCTTCTGCAATGAACTCTTGGCGCTCCACCGCTTGCTTCCTGACTCTCTGCTTGACGGGCCGCGCATGAGGACAGACGGCAAGGTGGTGCTCAATTACTTTCCTGGGAACACCGGGGATATCAGACGGTTGCCATGCAAACACGTCGACATTCGCCCGCAGGAAAGCAACGAGCACGCTTTCCTATTTGGGGTCAAGCGTGGCACTGATGGTGAAGGTACCACCAGTGCCGTCCTTCTTGGTGGGCACCTTCTTGGTCTCGGGTGGAGCTGCCATCGTCTTCTTGCACTTGCCGGTGGAGCTCGATGGTGCGTCCTCGACGGTAGCGCAGCACTCCGAAGAGGTGCGCTTGCCGGAGTGGGCATCAGAGCTCTTGCCGGACTTCGTCTTCTTCTTCCCCCCGAGAGCTTCAGCGGCAAGTATGTTGTGATCAGTTGCGGCTGCTGCTTCCCAGTAGATTTTGTCGGCGCAGATAAGGGCATCCTTCTTGTCGCCGGGGACAGAGATCACACTTATCGGGCCTGGCATCTTGAGCATGTTGTATGCATAGTGAGAGGCTGCCATAAACTTGGCGAGCGCTGGACGGCCAAGGATCCCATTGTAGGGCAATGAAAAATCGGCAACGTCAAATGTGACCCTCTTAGTTCTGAAATTCATCTCGCTGCCAAATGTGACCTGCAGCGTGATCTTTCCCTTCGGCTTGCTTCTTCCCGGGCTGATTCCTTGGAATGTGCCGGTCTCCTCGAGCTCGCTGTCAGGGATCTGGAGTTTCTGAAGGACCGCAGAGGAGATCAGATTCAAGCCAGCCCCGCCGTCAACTAGCATCTTCGTGACCTGGAGGTTGCGGATAGTTGGTGAAACCAACATCGGCAAGCACCTGACCGCAGTTACGCGATCAAGGTGATCCTCAATGTCGAAGATGATAGGCGTGCTGGACCATTTCAGAGGCTTCCGTGACTCTAAGGATGGCTCTGCTGCATTCACTTCCCGCATCCACTGCTTGAGTTGGCGGTGCGAAGTATGCAGAGAAGCACCACCGTCAACGCACAGGACCTCTGTGGCTTTCTGAAATTCCTGCTCATCGGCCTCGTCATCATCCATGTCTTCATCGTCGTCGTCATCTTCATCCTTGTCACGGCCGCGGGGAGGTCTGTCTCCTTGCCGCTGCTTGTCCTTGCCGCGGCGTCCTCCTCGGCCGAGACGTTTCTTGCCGGATCCACCAGCACCTTCCTGGGCCTTCTCCTTGTCGCGCCTCTCGTACTCAGCTTTTTGTAGCTCAACGAGCTGCTCAACCTTCTTGCAATTCTGGAGATCGTGACCCCTAGTGCGGTGGATCTTACAATACTGCTTGCCGGAGCCGTCCTGCTTGTCGGCGGCCGCCACAGGCTGGGCCTCCTTGCCGGAGCCACCAGCTTTAGCTTCCTTGGCGCCACCTCCGTTGCCGGTCTGCTCGACAGCTAGCACTTCCTTGCCCTTTTTCCTTCTGTTGTTCCGCCGCCGGCCTTTCCTTGTCGGGGCGGCATCCTCACTTTCAGATCCTCCTGCTCCTGTATCCTCTCCGGGGAGCCTCCTCCCCTCTTCAGCGCGTGCACACTTGTCGGCCAGGGCATAAAGCTCACTGACGTCTCTGATCTTACACATCGCCATCTCCTCCCTCATCCTTCGGTTTCGCACATTCTGATGGAACGCGCTAATGATCGCGGCGGGGTGGACGTCTGGGATGTTGTGCTGTACACGGCTGAACCTCTGAATGTACTTGCGCAGTGGCTCTCCTTCCTTCTAGGCGAGCAGATGAAGATCACTTTCTTGGCCATGTGGTTTGTGGCCGCCTGTAAAGGCGCCGACAAACTGATGGCACAGATCAGCCCAGGAGGATATGGAGTTGTCCGGCAAGTGCATGAGCCAGGATCTGACATTGGGCTTGAGTACCAGCGGGAAGTAGTTGGCAAGGATCTTGTCGTCCCGTCCCCCGGCAGCCTGCACCGCGATGGTGTAGATGCTGAGAAACTCCGACGGATGCGTCTTGCCGTCGTACTTCTCTGGTACGTCTGGTTTGAAATTCTTTGTGCTAGGCCACTGGACTTGCCGCAGCTCACGGGTGAACGCAGGACAACCTACCGCGTACGGCAGATCGCCTGGTTCCCCTGGCGCATGCATGTCAACAGAGGGCCCAGTGCGCTTGTCAGATTGACATCGTGCTTCTCTTCGGCGCTCGATGCGGGTTCGAGCGTCTTCTTGTTGTCGTTCATGGAGAACTTGGCGCTGGTCGCGACGAGCTCGTGGGTCCGACGACGCGGTGGAGCCGCTGTCGGGGTGGACCCGGCGAGTCGGCGACTTTGGCCTTCGTAGTGGAGAGTGCATGGAAGTCGCACCTCCCCCGGTCTTGTTGCCATCGGCTCGCGTCCGGCTGTCCTGCCGCGACAGCGAGGTGCTTGGTTGCCGCGCAGTGTCGCTGTTGGCGAAGCCGATGAGGCTCTGGATAGTGGCCCTCCATTCGTCGGTCTTGTCCGCCATCGGAGGATAATCCAGGAGTAGCTGGGCCCGCGCCAAGGCTTCCGCCGGCGTGGTGGGCGACAGAGGTGAACGGTGCGAGGAGCGGGACATGCTCGGACTCCTAACCAAGTTAGAAGGAGCAGTGTCCCGTCCAGGCGACAGCACCTCACTGGGGCCAGCATGCTGGCGTGCATGCTGGTCTTGAACGCCACGCGAACCACCAGCTTGATCTTGGGCCAGCGGACGTATGGTGCTGCGAACGCTATGACGCTGCTGGTCCCGCCCTTCCTGAGATGGGCGCGGTGGGCGTATGGACGTCGAGGTCTGCGCGGCCTTGTCCTTGGACTTGGCAGCGCTGTGGGCACCCTCGTCGATGTCCATTCTTCCGCCGGCGTCCACTCCACCGTCCGCCTGCTCCGGAGGTGGTGGAAGCGACGCAGACGGGGCTGTTGCCCCTGAAGCCTTCTTCTTCGGTGGCATGTCGGTGAAGACGATGAAGATTTAGCTCGCGTGCACGCCGGATCGGGTTCGCACGATCTCGACGCCCCCTACCTGGCGCGCCAGAGATGTCGGGGAGGCTGATTCCACCAACACCTATGGGGACAGGGCCCCTTTCGGTTCGGCGGGGGGCGGAGGTCGCACAAAGAGCGGATCGAGGCGGTACACGCGAGCGGTTTTTACCCAGCTTCGGGCCGCACGGATGCGTAAAACCCTACTGCTGCTTGTTTGTGTGTATTGAATTCTTGCTCAGGAGCGACGGACGCTGCCAGACTGAGCGTGAGAGTGTTTCTGGTGTTGAATGAGCCGAACTGGCCGAACCAGCTGAACCCCTTCTACGTTGCGCCTGGGCCTCCTTTTATACTTTCAAGGGGTCACCGACAGGGGGCAACATAGACAAGAAGGGTAAAAATGGAAAAGGACGCGGTAGGTGCAGCTACCGCTACTG
Source organism: Triticum dicoccoides (assembly GCF_002162155.2). Taxonomy (NCBI): domain Eukaryota; kingdom Viridiplantae; phylum Streptophyta; class Magnoliopsida; order Poales; family Poaceae; genus Triticum; species Triticum dicoccoides. The sequence continues at coordinate 742,806,217 of NC_041393.1, read as the reverse complement.
TGGATACAGTGCACCCTACCTAACTCTTACAGCAGGGGACAAGGGCATTAAATGCCTATCTGAGTTGCTTAAACAGTGCAAAAAGTGACCGTCAGGAGCGCCACCGTTTGCCATGATGGCCTTCTCTTCATCTCCGCTTGCCACCGCGCACCCCTAGCTGCACAGCCTCCTGCCACGTGTGCTTGGGAGAGTCCTAGAGCGACACGTTAGTAGGTGTGCTGGAGCGCGGGCATGAAGTGGGGGTTCCCCGCGGCAAGCTCCTTGCCGCGGTCGTCGTCTTGTCGCTCACCGGGCCTTGCCGGGACGCAGGGCGCGTCGCGGCAAGCTTTCTTGGTATGCCTTGAGTGGCCTTCCCGGCAAGCTCCTCTTGCCGGGGTCTTGTCTCTTCCCGGCAAGCTCCCCTTGCCGGGGCCTGGGTTGGCCTTCCCGGCAAGCTCCTCTTGCCGGGGCCTTGGTTTGAGTACTTTGTTCTTGAATGGTCTTCAAGGGAGCCACGGAGGGTCTTGGCGGTCACCCGGCAAACCTTGCCGCGGGATGTTGCGACTGCCCGTGCACAAGTTCGGGGTACTAGGGTACCCCTACTCTAGTACACTGACAATATGAGACTCACTATATGAAAAACATGGTGCTACTTTGAAGCACAAGATATGAGACTCACTACATGAAGAACATGGTGCTACTTTGAAGCACAAGTGTGGAAAAAGAGATAGTAACATTGCCCCTTTTATTTATTTTTACTTTTTTCTTTTTTTTTCTTTGGCCTTTCTTTTTTTTCTTTTGGCCTTTTTTATTTTTTATTTTGGGCAATGCTCTAATAATGATGATCATCACACTTTCATTGATTACAACATATGAATTACAACTCGAAACTAGAACAAGATATGACTCTATATGAATGCCTCCGGTGGTGTACCGGGATGGTGCAATGAATCAAGAGTGACATGTATGAAAAGTTATGCATGGTGGCTTTGCCACAAATACGATGTCGACTACATGATCATGCAATGGCAATATGACAAAAGTAAAGTATGTCATGACGATGATGAACGGAACAGTGGAAAGTTGCATGGCAATATATCTCGGAATGGCTATGGAAATGCCATAATAGGTAGGTATGGTGGCTGTTTTGAGGAAGATATAAGGAGGTTTATGTGCGATAGAGCGTATCGTATCACGGGGTTTGGATGTACCGGCGAAGTTTGCACCAACTCTCAAAGTGAGAAAGGGCAATGCACGGTACCGAAGAGGCTAGCAATGGTGGAAAGGTAAAAGTGTGTATAATCCATGGACTTAACATTAGTCAAAAGAACTCATATACTTATTGCAAAAATTTAGAAGTCATCAAAAATCAAGCACTATGCGCATGATCCTAGAGGGATAGATTGGTAGGAAAAGACCATCGCTCGTCCCCGACCGCCACTCATAAGGATGCACAAGCCAGGTACACTTCATGTTTCAAATTTGTTACACAACTTTAACCATACGTGCATGCTACGGGATTTGCTAACTTCAACACAAGCATTCTTTAAATTCATAATCACCCAACTAGCATGACTTTAATATCACTACCTCCATATCTCAAAACAATTATCATGTATCAAGTTGATCATAGCATCCAATTCACTTCCTATGATAGTTTTTATTATACCCAACTTGGATGCCTACCATTCTAGGACCAATTTATAACCATAGCAAATACCATGCTGTTCTAAAAGACTCTCAAAATAATATAAGTGAAGCATGAGAGACTAGCAATTTCTACAAAATTAAGCCACCGCCGTGCTCTAAAAGACATAAGTGAAGCACTAGAGCAAAAACTATCTAGCTCAAAAGATATAAGTGAAGCACATAAAAAATTCTAATACATTCAATCAAGTAGGCTTGTCCCAAAAGGTGTGTACAGCAAGGATGATTGTGGTAAACTAAAAAGCAAATACTAATATAATACACGACGCTCCAAGCAAAACACATATCATGTGGCGAATAAAAATATAGCTCCAAGTAAAGTTACCAATGAACGAAGATGAAAGAGGGGATGCCTTCCCGGGGCATCCCCAAGCTTAGGATTTTGGCTATTCTTGAATATCTTGGGGTGCCTTGGGCATCCCCAAGATTAGACTTTTGCCACTCCTTATTCCATAGTCCATCAAAGCTTTACCCAAAACTTGAAAACTTCACAACACAAAACTCAACAGGAAATCTTATAAGCTCCGTTAGAAAGAAAACAAAACCACCACATAAGGTACTGTAATGAACTCATTCCTTATTTATTTTGGTGTTAAACCTACTGTATTCCAAGTTCTCTATGGTTCATACCACTTAATACTACCCATAGATGCATCAAAATAAGCAAACAACACACGAAAAACAGAATCTGTCAAAAACAGAACAGTCTATAGCAATATGTAACTAACGCAAACTTCTGGAACTCTAAAAATCCTACCAAAATAGTAAGTCCTGGAAAATTTGTTTATTGATCAGAAGCAAAAATAATCAATGCAAAATCACGTTTCTGTGATTTACTGATTTTTTTCTCGTGAGCGCAAAGTTTCTGTTTTTCAGAAGAATCAAATTAACTATCATCATAGGTTATCCTATAGGTTCTACTTGGCACAAACACTAATTAAAACATAAAAACACATCTAAATAGAAGGTAGATGCAAAATTTTATTACGAAACAAAAACAAAAAACACAAAGAAAATTGGGTTGCCTCCCGACTAGCGCTATCGTTTAACGCCCCTAGCTAGGCATAAAAGCGAAGATAGATCTAAGTAGTGCCATAATAATAAGATAGATCATGAAAACTCATATCATATTCTCTGCGCTCGGCAGCAAGTTTTCTTTGAGGCAAGCAAAAATAATTAAAAGGGCTAAATTTAGCGGGATAAAAGTCCCCAAGATCAATCTCAGGAGGAACGGGTTCCTCCTTTGGCCCTTCATAATGCACAACTAATTCACCACTAAAAGAATTCTTTTGGCAAAATCTCGTGAGCCTATACTCAAGATAGTATCCTAGCTCATTATTTCGAAGAGCAAAATCATTATTAAGTTCGGAAATTCAATCAATCAAGACATTGTTAGGAACCATTTTTCTAAGGTTTTCATTGAAAGCAACATAGTCCGAAGATTGAAAACGCCTAATTTCCTCTTGATCAAAGAGGACCGCCTCTATGGGAGGACGACCGGCGTCCACCCTATAGTGCGCAAAGATTTCTTTGGTCTCTCTTATTATAAATCTAAACTCATGAGCCAAAAAGATAGTAACAACGCGCTTAACAGAAGAATGCTCAATATTGGAAAATTCTAGGAAATTTTTTTGTATGCAAGGATGCATATGCATAAATTGTCTTTCAAGTTCAACTACAAGCATAGCTATAGCATCCGCAAGACTACTGGTTCTATGAAGAATAGAACCACCCATGGAAGGTAAAGCACCGGCACAAGTAAAGAAATCTTGAATAACACCTTTTCCAATAATGTTACCACTACCGATTCGAAACTTTTTAGTATGCAAGATAGGGGGTTCTTCAGCCGGAGCCTCAGAATTTTCCATGTTATCATTATTGTCCATATCGACGATAATCTCCCCAATTTTAGACATAACGGCAAACAAAAGCGAAGAAGGAGAAAGCAAGCAAAAGAGAGAGAAGAAGATTGGGAAAGAGAGGGCGAATAAAACGGCAAGGGTCAAGTGGGGGAGAGGAAAACGAGAGGCAAATGGCAAATAATGTAAATGCGAGGGAGATGAGTTTGTGATGGGTACTTGGTATGTCTTGACTTGAGCGAAGACCTCCCTGGCAACGGCGCCAGAAATCCTTATTGCTACGTCTTGAGCTTGCGTTGGTTTTCCTTGAAGAGGAAAGGGTGATGCAGCAATAGTAGCGTAAGTATTTCCATTAGTTTTTGAGAACCAAGGTATCAATCTAGTAGGAGGCTCCTCAAAAGTCCCATGCACCTACACAAACAAACAAAGAACTCGCAACCAACGCAATAAAGGGGTTGTCAATCCCTTCACGGCCACTTGCGAAAGTGAGATCTGATAGAGATAGTATGATAAGATAAATATATTTTTGGTATTTTATAATATAGATGCAAAAAGTAAAGATGCAAATAAAAGTAGATTGAAAGCTTATATGATAAAAGATAGACCCCGGGGCCATAGGTTTCACTAGAGGCTTCTCTCAAGATAGCATAAGTATTACGGTGGGTGAACAAATTAATGTCGAGCAATTGATAGAAAAGCGAATAATTATGAGATTATCTTGGCCTGATCATGTATATAGGCATCATGTCCGCGACAAGTAGACCGACTCCTGCCTGCATCTACTACTATTACTCCACACATCGACCGCTGTCCAGCATGCATCTAGAGTATTAAGTTCATAAGAACAGAGTAACGCATTAAGAAAGATGACATGATGTAGAGGGATAAACTCATGCAATATGATATAAACCCCATCTTTTTATCCTCGATGGCAACAATACAATACGTGCCTTGCAACTCTTTCTGTCACTGGGTAAGGACACCACAAGATTGAACCCAAAGCTAAGCACTTCTCCCATGGCAAGAAAGATCAATCTAGTAGGCCAAACCAAACTGATAATTCGAAGAGACTTGCAAAGATAACTCAATCATACATAAAAGAATTCAGAGAAGATTCAAATATTTCTCATAGATAAACTTGATCATAAACCCACAATTCATCGGATCTCGACAAACACACCGCAAAAAGAGTTTACATCGAATAGATCTCCACAAGAGAGGGGGAGAACATTGTATTGAGATCCAAAAGGAGAGAAGAAGCCATCTAGCTAATAACTATGGACCCGAAGGTCCGTGGTAAACTACTCACAACTCATCGGAGGGGCTATGGTGTTGATGTAGAAGCCCTCCGTGGTCGATTCCGCATCCGCCGGAGCGCCGACGAAGGCTCCAAGATGGGATCTCGCGGGTACAGAAGGTTACGGGGGTGGAAATTGTGTTTCGGTGGCTCCCTGGATGTTTTTGGGGTATGTAGGTATATATAGGAGGAAGAAGTACGTCGGTGGCCGCTCGTGGGGCCCAGGAGACAGGGGCGCGCCCAGGAGGGGTGGGCGTACCCTCCTATCTCCTGGACGCCTCGATTGCTTCTTGACTTGCACTCCAAGTGCTCTGGATCACGTTCGTTCCAAAAATCATGCTCCCGAAGGTTTCATTCCGTTTAAACTCCGTTTGATATTCCTTTTCTTCGAAATACTGAAATAGGCAAAAAAGGCAATACGTGCTGGGCCTCCGGTTAGTAGGTTAGTCCCAAAAATGATATAAATGTGTAAAATAAAGCCCATAAACATCCAAAAGGGGTAATATAATAGCATGGAACAATCAAAATTATGGATACGTTGGAGACGTATCAGTATGCTCAACCCCTTAGTGCAAAAGAATGTCACATTATATTGCCCCTTGTGATAGCAACCTTTATTATGCAGTTTGTCGCTTTTATTCTACGCCATCACAAGTTCGTACAACGCTCAATTTTCTCTTACACTAAATGATCTAACACTTTTAGAAGCAATTTTTATTGCCTTGTTGCACCGAGGACAACTTACTTGAAGGATCTTACTCAATCCCTCTTGAAAATAAGATTTGGGTTTAAGGGTTTTTGGGTGCACAAGTAGTATCTCTACTTGCTGCGGAATTTTTGGCTGGCAAAGATGGTGGGCACGCACCACATGTTGAAGGATCTATGACAATATAACTTCTATGTGAATATGAACAAACATAAAACATTACGTTGTCTTCCTTGTCCAACGTTAACAATTTTGGCATATAATATTTTGATGGGGGGCTCACAATCACAAAAGATTTCCAAGATAGTGTATTTGCATGTGAAAGTTCTCTTCCTTCTAATAATCATTCATGAATTGCTTGTATGACCAATATTGTGATTATCAAGCCTCAAAAGATTTCACTTTCTAAGCCCAATGTGAAGCTACCACTAGGCATGATATGATTTCAACTTCATGGCATTCAATTTATTCAACAACTTACTCATAGGATATAAGTGAAGCACAAGAGTAAATGACAAGCTACTCCAAAAAGATATAAGTGAAGAACAAGCGAGTAGTCATGTAAATGGGTAGCTATTTGAGGACTCTCTTTTATTTAAAAACCTTCAAACCTAAGTATTTTATATAAACAGCAAGGAAAACAAAATAAAATTACATTCAAACATAGCACAACTCATGTGAAGAAGCAAAAACTTAGGCTCAATCGATACTAACCGATAATTGTTGAAGAAAAAAGGTGGGATGACTACCGGGGCATCCGCAAGCTTAGATGCTTCAGAATTTTTGGAATATTAACTTGGGATGACTTGGGCATCCCCAAGGTTGAGCTTTTGTGTCTCCTTAATTCCTCTCATATCACGGTTTCCCTAAATCTCAAAAACTACATCCACACAAAACTCAACAAGAACTCGTGAGAGAAGTTAGTATAAATCAATGCAAAACCTTATCATTCTCTACTGTAGAAAATTACTAAAATTATTATTCAACATTGCATACTAAATGCCTCTGCATATTTAATAGTCCTATCCTCAAATAGAATCATTAAACAAGCAAACATATGCAAACAATGCAAACATAACAGCAATCTGCCAAAACAGTACAGTATGTAAAGAATGCAAGATTCATCATACTTCCCTAACTCCAAAAATTCTAAAAATTTACCACACTTGTTAGATAATAACGGGAAATAAACAAGATAGAGAGACACGGATTTTCACGTGGAAACCCTTGTCGGAGAAAACCACGGATGCACAAAGGCGCAATTACTATGATGGAGGAGTATTACAAGCACGAGACGGCAGACCGTCTTAGGTGCGACTACATGGGGTAGGGCAACACATAAGAGTCCTTGTAGGACAAGTAAACGAGTTGTACTCGTACGCATCGGTACCAACGCAAAGGCCCACGCCGTATGTACTATGTCTAGTCCAATACGGTATAATTTGGATCACAGTTTAACAATCTCCACCTTGATCCAAATTCCCTCAAGCAGTCGAAGAAATTAAATAACTCCATCCAAATTAGCATAAACACCTTGTGCATCAAAGTCCATAGGACTAGTGAGAAATACCAACTAAGCCTGAGAAAAGCTCAAACTTATTGGTCGGAACTGGCTTTGTCATCATATCAGCAGGATTATCATGAGTACTTATCTTGCATACCTTCAAATCACCTTCAGCAACGACATCTCGAATATAGTGATATCTGACATCAATGTGTTTTGTTCTCTCATGGTACATTGGATTCTTTGTAAGATATATGGCACTTTGACTGTCACTAAATACGGTAGGGCAAGATGAATCTCCAGAAAGCTCAGTGTACAAACCTTTCAACCAGATAGCTTCTTTGCATGCCTCAGAAATAGCCATATACTCAGCATCAGTAGTGGAACAAGCCACAATAGACTGCAAAGTTGCTCTCCGAATCACAGCACAACCACCGATGGTGAAAACATAACATTTGAGTGATCTTCTCTTATCCAAATCACCAGCAAAATCAGAATCAACAAAACCAACAAGTCCATCTCTAGTTTTCCCAAACTGTAAATAAGCATTAGAAGTACCTCGTAGGTATCTGAAAATCCACCGAACTGCTTTCCAATGCTCTTTTCGAGGATTAGCCATGTATCTACTGACAACACTCAATGCATAAGATAAATCCAGACGAGAACAAACCATGGCATACATAAGTGAACCAACTGCACTCAAATAGGGAACTCTGGACATGTACTCAATATCAAAATCTGACTTAGGACATAAAGCTGATGACAATTTGAAGTGTGCAGCTAACGGTGTACTCACTGGCTTGGCATTATTCATATTAAAACGACGAAGAACTTTATCAATATATCCCTTCTGACTTAGATATACTTCTCCACACGGTCTATCTCTGGATATTTCCATGCCAAGAATTTTCTTTGCTGCACCCAGATCCTTCATCTCAAATTCATTACTCAATTGCTTCTTTAGTTCACTAAACTCTGACATACTCTTTGCAGCAATAAGCATATCATCAACATAAGGAGCAAATAAATAGTTGAACCATTGACAGTTTTTAAATAAACACAACTATCATAACTAGACCTTTTGAAACCTTGAGAGAGCATAAAAGTGTCAAATCTCTTGTACCACTGTCTAGGGGATTGCTTCAATCCATAAAGAGATTTATTTAACTTGTAGACAAGCTTTTCTTTTCCAGGAATAACAAAACCTTTAGGTTGTTCCATATAAATATCCTCTTCTAATTCTCCATGTAAGAATGCATTTTTAACATCCAATTGTTCAAGCTCAAAATCATGCATGGCAACAATACTAAGTAAAGTGCGAATAGAGCTATGCTTCACAACAGGAGAAAATACTTCGTTATAGTCAATACCTGGAATTTGTCTATAACCTTTAGCAACTAACCTTGCTTTATATCTTGTCTCATCATTAGGAGAAACACCTTCTTTCCTCTTGAAAACCCACTTGCAACGAATAGATTTATTCTCTCTAGGCAATTTTACTAAATCCCAAGTGCCATTCTTTTCAAGTGATTCCATCTCATCACGCGTAGTGGTCATCCACTTATTACTATCACCAGAAATAATAGCCTCGGAATATGAAGAAGGCTCGGCATTACCTTCAATTTCTTCTGCAACAGATAAAGCAAAAGAAACAACATTGCACTCTTCAATTAACCTGTCGGGTTTATTAATACCCCGTCTAACTCTATCACGTGCAAGATTCCAACTGGGTGGAACAATAGGCTGATTTGGAGTGGGAGTGACATGCTCATCATCAACAACGAGTTCATCATGTGCATCAACAATTTCATTACCAGATGTATCGCCTGTTTCAATAACATGCTCCACCTGAACAGTAGGCTCCTGAACAATAGGCTGCCGTTCACTCTCAATGGGAACATTAGTAGATGAAACATCATGTAACATAGCAGATTCATTAAAGATAACATTTATGCTAATAACAACCTTCTGGGTTTCAGCACTTCACAGTTTAAAACCTTTAGCACCAGACTTATAACCAAGAAAGATGCACTTAACAACCCTAGGCTCCAACTTTCCATTATCAACATGAGCATAAGCAGTGCAACCAAAAACTCTCAACTGTGAATAATCAGTGGGTGAACCAGAACATACCTCAATTGGAGTTTTCTTATTAAGAGAAATAGATGGTGAACGGTTAATGAGATAACAAGCAGTGGAAGCGGCCTCAACCCAAAAACGCCTATGCAAACCTGCATCGGACAACATGCAACGGGCTCTGGAAATAATGGTCTTGTTCATACGCTCAGCAACATCGTTTTGTTGAGGAGTATGAGGAACGGTGCAATGTCTGGCAATACCTTCAGACTTGCAATAATTCTTAAATTGCTTAGAATAGAATTCCGTACCATTATCAGTGCGAAGTATCTTTACCTTCCTTTCAGTTTGCCTCTCAATCATAATCTTCCACTCCTTAAATGCTGAGAATGCTTCATGTTTATGCTTCAAGAAATAAGGCCAAACTTTTCTCGAATAATCATCAATAATACTCAGCATGTAACTTGCACTACCTAGTGACTTCTTGCAAGATGGTCCCCATAAATCAGAATGCACATAATCAAGAATACCTTCAGTTGTATGGGTCGAAGTATTGAACTTCACCCTCTTGTGTTTGCCAAAGATACAATGCTCACAAAATTTCAATTTACGAGGTTCATATCCATCAAGAAGACCTCTCTTATTTAAATCTGCCAAACCAAGTTCACTCATATGTCCAACACGCATATGCCAAAGGTTAGCAGCATCACAATCAGAATTCTTTGAAATAACTAGAGTAGCGTTACTTGAAACAGTAGAACCTCGAATATAATAAAGACCATTGGTCGAACTTAAGTCACCTTTCATCACAACAAGGGAGCCTTTGGTGACCTTCAAAACGCTATCTCCACCTGAATATTTGTACCCCTTTGCATCAAGGGCACTAACAGAGATAAGATTTCTCTTCATCTTCGTAATATACCGAACATCTGTCGAAGTTCTGATTGTGCCATCAAACATCTTGATTCGAACGGAACATATGCCTTCAATCTTGCATGGTGAAACGGAACCAGCAGAAGTAGTGGAATCAAAAGTATTAAACCAATCTCTATGTGGACACATATGAAAAGTGCATGCAGTGTCAAGTACACACTCATCATTGGTCTCAGCACATCCAGCAATAACAACAAGAGCATCATCGGAACTATCATCACGAGTAACGTTAGCAGAATTTTCACCTTGTTTATTACCTTTCCTCTTTTCCTTGTTCTGCAACTTGAAACACTCTGAGATGTCATGTTTGTCTCTCTTCAATATCTGCAATACTTCTTGTCTCTGGATTGCGACCGGCCCCTGTAGCCGTTTTTTACTTTTGCCTTTGTTTCCATTATTGGAGTTCTTCTCCTTTGTCCTGCCACGAACAGATAATCCCTCGGCTTGGGATGAACTCAAACCATCATGAGGCACCATTAATTTCATCTTCTCCTTGGAGTTCAAAACTTCATAAACTTCATTAAGGGTGAGAATATCATGACTGTATAATATGGTGTCTCTAAAATTGGTATAAGAACTTGGCAATGAACAAAGTAACATTAAAGCAGTATCTACCTCTTCATACTTAACCTCCATTACAGCTAGATCAGATATGATCTCTTTAAATTCTGAAATATGATTCAAAACATTACCTTCCTCGGGTAACCTATGCAGGAATATTTTTTGCTTCAGATGCATCTTGCTGGTGAGATCTTTAGTCATGCAAATCCCTTCCAGCTTTAACCACAGAGCGCTGGCAGTTTTCTCGCTCAAAACTTCCTGCAAAATATTATTATACAAATGGAGTTGAATTTTTGACAAAGCCTTACAATCAATTCTTTTCTCCTTATTGGTCCAGTCCTGAATTCTGTTCTTCCTAAAACTATCCAGTGCTTCATCATAGTCGGATTGTGCCAACAACGCCCGCATCTTGACTTGCCATAGGGTAAACCTTCTGTCACGGTCCAGCAGCGGAAAATCATACTTCATGAAAGACATGAGTAGATAAATCGGTGTACAGAAAGTAGTACAAAGCAGTAGAAAAATTCTTGGCAGAATTAATTTGCGGAGCAAACGAACTTAGAAAAAATGCACCTGGTAGATTCCTTGTGTGCACGTAGCAACCAAGGACACAAAAAATCTGATTTGGAGAAGATGGCGTCACGTCACGTAGTAGCACTCTACTACTACTTGCAAGATGCAGCAGATCGCCTTTGGTTTGTGATGAGTAGTAGCAACAGCGATCAGTCAAATCTCCCCGTGACTGTTGCTTTTCCTCACGCACGATGATGTGGAGCGTAGCGATGTAGGCCTGATCGCCTCGGGACTTGCTTCCACGTGTCGAGCACGCGTGGACCACTACTAGGAAAAACCTTATACACGGAATGTTATCAGTAGCGCTGTACAAAATCAAACGCTACTACTATGACTTTAGCAATAGCGCGTACAAGCGAAAAGTGCTGCTGCTATATTTGAACTGGGCGCACATGGCTAGCCCAACCTAGCAGTAGCGCGTATACTGGCCCAGCGTTACTGCTCCTCTCCTTAGCTATAGCGCGCTTACATGTAAGGCGCTGCTACTAACGAAATAAAATAAAGTAAAAAACAAGTAGAAAAGTAAATGAAAATGAAAGAAATAGAAAAGGAAGAAAGAAAAAATAAATTGTAAAGAAAAATAAAAGAAAAAAGGAAAAAAGGAGAAAGGAATAGCTGTTGCGGGTTTCAGGAAACGCGTTGTAGCTGACTCAGCGGTCCCCCCCGCCCCGGCCACCACACTTCTTCCCCAAATCCCTCGCCCTCGCCACCGTCTCCCCAATTTGCCGTCGCCCCACTTCGCCGCCGTCTCCTGCCGGCGTGGACGCCCGCAACCTCATCGTCTCCCCCCGAGGCCGCCGTCATCCTCACCGCCACCGCCCCAGGCCGCCCTCAGCCTCACCGCCGCCGCCCGAGGCCGTCCTCGACGTCACCGTCGGCACCCTCCACCTCATCGCCGCTCGAGCCCGCCCAGGACCGCCGTCCGTGTCCGAGCCTGCCCTCTCCGCCCCTGCCACCGTCACCGAGCACCTCCCCGACACCGTCTCTCCCCTCTCTGTAAGTCCCCCACCCCTCCCCCCGACTCCTCTCTCTCAGAATTTTAGAGGAAAAAATTAGTAGAGCAAAAGTTTGTTTATAGCAAAAACTTTAGTTTAGAGCAAAGGATGTTAAGTAGTAGATGTTAGAGCAAAAATTAGTTTAGAGAAAAAAAATTGGTTTACAACAAAAGTTAGTTAGGGCAGTAGGGTTTAATTAGGGTAGATGCTGCTTGTATAGTATATATTGATATTAGTAGATGCTAATTAGGTTAGGGCAATAGTGGTACTAGTAGATGTTACTTAGATGTTTTTCAGTTAGGGCACTAGAGTTTTGCTAGGTTAATTAGGTTAGTAGTGCTGCTGGTAGTAGTGGTACAGTAGGTTAATTAGGTGATGTTCAATGAATAACCTAAATGAATAAAATTAGTAGTTAACTGGATTTTTTTCCTTTCATCATTATAGAGCACTAAAGTTAACTGAATTTTGTTCTATTAGTAGTTAAATGAATTTTCTTCTACACTTTGTTTTTGAATTAGCTTGTGAAATTTGGACATGTGGTTGCTCGTGTATATTTGGACATGTGTTGAGGTGTCGAAGAGGGATATTTGAACACTGTTTCCAGGGAATGATGCTGAGTGGCCTATGTTTTGCCGGAATGTTGATTCATTTATGTTCCGGCAAATTTCAGGTTCTCGATTTGTCCACTTTTTAGCAAAGGTCATGCCGAAATTTTCCGTGAATTTCGGCATGACTTGTGCTACAAACTAGGACATATCGAGTGCCCGGGATTTGCCGCACCAGGAAGGAGTCAACGTTCCTGCAAAACAATAGGCCTTTTTTATGTCATTATTCATTTTATTAGGTCTAGAATTAATTGACTAGATTTAATCATAGGAAACCTGGCTAGCAACGATGAAGGACAGGGTTCTGGTGATTGCGACGACGTCTACCGGGCGGCAGACGAATTTTTTAGCCTTACCGACGATCAACCGATGTTGTTGCTGGGCCCACCGGTGGCATCGGGGAGTGAGACCGACACACAGACCGGTGCTGAGAATGAGACCAGTGCTGAGACTCAGACCGGCATCGAGACCGGCGCTGAGACTGAGACCGGTGCTGCCTCGGGAGCGGAGCCGGTGTAGAACCGAAAGCAAAGAGGCAACGGCTTCCTAACAAACTCAGGACTACTAGACTGGTAGTCACGGAGGTGGACGACGGCATTTTTGAGCCAAAGGCGCCCGAGGAAGCACGTCGATGCTACGGCAATCAATTAGGATGCATCGTACGGACAACTGCCACCATCAACAATGAGAAACTACAGAAGATAGAAAATATGAGGAGCTCCCTCCTAAAGAAGTTTCACCAGATATTCTTGTTCCCAGGCCGGAATGAGAAGGATTATGAAGATCCAGATGAGGACCCGGCAATGAAGAAGATAAACAAACACGCCATGACCAAGTTTAGCGACGCATTGGCCGCCTGGAAAACTCAAGTGAAAGCAAGGATCATCGACAAGAAGGAAACCTACTCCGAGATTGTAAAGGATAATCCGACAATCATGGAAGAGCATTTTGGGGTACGATGAACTTTGTTATTTATGCTTATGATATGTTGTTTCTATTTTTTCCAAGTATGTCTCTTTCTGTTGCTCAACTATATATGTTGTATATCATCGACTCATGTGACGATGCAGGTGCATAGATCATCGATGGTGAATAAGTGCTACGCCAGGAGTATATATACGACAAGTGGCTGGAGTGTCAGGCCCAGGTGTACCGGTTTCCGGTTTCCGAGCAACAGGCAGTAGTTAGTTTAGGTTTACGCTAATGCGAGAGAGGGATACGAACTCATGTACTCAAAGTGATAGCTCTTCTCGCGTATACCATTGTTTAGATGGATGACGATGTATTTGCAAGTAATCGAGACTTGTATCGCTATTTTCGAGATGATGACGAGAGACCACTTTGTGTAGGATGATGATTATGATGATGACATGATTTGATGAGACTAATTGTATGTATATGCTATGGTTACATTTGTATGTGTATGATATGCTAAAGATTATTGTATAAAGCCTATTCAAATATAAAACAAATACAAAAACAAATATGCAGGAAAAAAACTAAGAAAACTAGTAGTAGCGAGGGAGGAAAATTTAGCAGTAGCGCCGCATTACCAGTAGCTCTTCCCGGTAAACATCGCTGCAGATAATATCAGCAGCGCCCTTTTCTAAACAGCGCTACAGCTATTCATGTATAGCAGTAGCGTGGGACAACAGGCGCTACTGCTATACATTAGCTGTAGCGCCTTATTAGTAGCGCCTGTCCCCGCGCTACTGAGAGGCCCAAAACCCGCGCTGCTGCTAGGCTTTTCCCTAGTAGTGGACGTGTATGCAAGCGAGGGCAGCAAGCGGCCTTGATGGGAATTAATCCACAGCAGATCGACACCAGAGTTCCTGTCGGTCTCGGCTGAAAAATCGATCCGGCTTCGGATCGCCTGGTCACGCACCGGTGACGGCGGCGCATGTAATCCTAATCTCTCGATCTCGTATCTGTAAACTTGGCTCTGTGTACCACTTGTTAGATAATAACGAGAAATAAACAAGACAGAGAGACACAGATTTTTACATGGAAACCATTGTGGGAGAAAACCACGGACGCACGAAGGCGCAATCACTATGATGGAGGAGTATTACAAGCACGAGACGACAGACAGTCTTAGGTGTGACTACATGGGGTATATATATGAGGGGCAACACATAAGAGTCCTTGTAGGACAAGTAAACGAGTTGTACTCGTACGCATCGGTACCAACACAAAGGCACACACCGTATGTACTACGTCTAGTCCAATACGGTATAATTTGGATCACGATTTAACAACAATATAGAAAATTTATCATAGCTTGCTGTGAAAAAAGTTTCAATCTTTTATCACATTCTGACTTTTCTTGGGAATTTTTGCAACAGCGATAAACTTTCTATTTTCAAACAGCAACATATAGACTTGCAAAATAAGCATGGCAAAGGCTATCATTGCCACTTTTATTGAGAAAAAAGATGAAAAACATTTTCCTAAACAACAGCAAGCAAATCATATCAAAATAACATGACGCTCCAAGAAAAACTCATATCATGTGACGAATGAAAATATAACTCCAAGTGAGATTATCGATAATGTTGGAGACAAAAGAGGGGATGCCCTTCGGGGCATCCCCAAGCTTAGTTGCTTGGATCTTCCTTGAATATTACCTTGGGGTGCCTTGGGCATCCCCAATCTTAGGGTCTAGTCGCTCCTTATTCTCCTCATATCAACATCTCATCCAAAACTTGAAAACTTCAATCACATAAAACTTAACGGAACTTCGTCAGATAGGTTAGTATGATAAAGAGCAAACCATTTCATGTTGGTACTGTCAAAGATAAGATTCATAATTGTTTCCACACAACGAATATTGTATCACATCATTTCCACAATTTATATTGAGCAATATAAGCCATAGAAACTAGGAAACAAGAAAACTATGCATTGAAAACAGAATCTATCAAAAACAGAACAGTCTGAAGTAATCTGTACTCCAACCATACTTCTTTAACTCCAAAAATTCTGAAAAATTAGGACAACATAGAGAATTTGTATATCTATCACCTGTAAAAATTAAGATCAAAAGCACGTTCCACTGAATTTTCAAATTTCCTGGCCTGAGCGCAAAAGTTTCTGTTTTTGGACAGAATCAAGTCAACTATCACCCACACTATCCCAAAGGCTTTACTTGGCACTTTATTGAAACAAAATCAATAAAACATGATTACTACAGTAGCATAATCATGTTAACACACAAAAAACAGTAGGTAAAAGCGTTGGGTTGTCTCCCAACAAGCGCTTTTCTTTAATGCCTTTTAGCTAGGCATGATGAGTTCAATGATGCTCGCATAAAAGATAAGAGTTGAAACACAACAAGATCATCATGAATCATAAGTTAGTCGCTCATAGTAATTTTCAGTAGCATCATGAATAGATTCATCACATACAACACTCTTTTCATGATGCACAAGCATAGAAGATTCATTACTCTTTATGTCATACATGTCATCATAATAATCATCATAGATAACAACATTATTGTCATAGTCAATTGAAACCTCTTCCAAAATAGTGGATGTATCACTAAGTAAAGTCATGACCTCTCCAAATCCACTTTCATCATTATTGTAATAAGATTCAACACCCTCCAAAATAGTGGGATCACTACTACCTAGAGTTGACACTCTTCCAAACTGTCACACCCTAGCTAGTCATGCATTAGAGTGTTGCATCATGTTTACTCTTTCATCAGAAACTTGAAATGGGGATCTGTGAAACCCTCAGAACCATTTTGAAAATGACCCAAATAAAAATTTCTCCAAAAGGGTCCAAGAAAATGCTCATGTTGCTCTCTGAAAATATTGGACAGAGATAAAAATCAAACCAATATTTTTAGTGGCTCATGGACATTTATTTTGGGCATTTGGAATTAATGCATAAATATTTGCATTGGAAATATATTAATTATATATATTAATATATGCCCAAATATTATGCCAATTATAAAAGAGCTCTGGAATAATATAAATAGCTCCTGCAAAAATTGGCATAAGTTAAATAAATGATTTAATATATTATTTAAATCAAAACAAATGTCAGAAATTAAAAAACAGAAAAATATATAACAGGAGGAGCTTACCGGGGCTCCTCCACTGTGCGGCCCAGCCAGCTGGCTGGCCCAGCCGGCAGCCGGCCCAGCCCACCTCCCTCCTCTGTCGTCTTCGTCCCGACAGAGGGAGGGGAGTGTGGCCGGCGCGCGCGCGCGCCACCGCGCCACTCCACCTGCTCGCCTGCTTGCCTGCCCTCCCCTCCTCGCTCGATGCCCTGGACGACGCCACGCCTCTCCCCCTGCTCTCTCTCACTCTCCCCCGGCTCTCCTCTCCTCTCCCTCGCTCTCTCTCTCACACGGCCGAACACCACCGTCGCCGCCGTTCACCACAGCAGCCGTCTCCGGCCACCCCTCGCTCCCCCGACTAGCTCAGAAGCTCCGCCACGACCCCCT
>NC_041393.1:742768369-742788649 GCF_002162155.2 Triticum dicoccoides | reverse complement strand
ACCGCTCCACAGCTCCCCGGAAGCCCTGCATCGCCGCCACGTCGCCGTTCCCCTCTTCGGGCTCCGATCATCGTCGCCGTCGAATTCGTCGTCTCCGGCGCGTCCCCGAGCCCGCTTCGACGCCCACTGCAACCGCGGTGAGCCCCCGGATCGTTTCCCCCTTATCCCCTGGTCTCTTTCGACCTCTAGGCCCTAGCCCCACCTTGGCCGAGAGCTCCACGCCGCCGGCGATGTCGCCGTCGTGGCCACGGTCGCCGTAGCGCCCAACCGAGCACACCGTCGTGCTCCACACCTCACCAGGAGCACGTAGCACGCACCAACACCTCTTCTAACACCCTGCAACGTCGATTCCGACCGCACCCGAACTCCGGCAGCCGCAGCCGAGCTCGCCGCCGTCAACTCCGGCCACCCCGAGCCCAACCACCACCACCAATAGTCGCGGCTCAACCTCAGCAACACGTAGATGCCTTCCGCCGTCCATTTGGTTGCCGGAATGGCAAAAAGCAGTTTCGCCGCCGTCTCGGACCTCGCCGGCGTCAAGTCGCCGGTGGGGTTTGACTTGTCCGACCTGGGGTTTGACCTCCCAGGGTCACTGACGCGTGGGCCCTGTCGGCCAGGTGGTTAGATTAGCGCTAAACTACTGTTAGTCAACCCCCCCTGACACTGACAGTGGGCCCCAGCGCCACTAATCCCTAATTAGGATTAATTTAATCCTGTTTAACCCCCCCTGTCACTGACGTGTGGGCCCCACACGTCAGTTTTGACCTCAGCCAGCCGCAGTTGACCACTGACGTCATGCTGACGTCATGCTGGCGCAATAATTATATTTCTGGATTTAATTTAAATCAGGAAATTCCAGAATATTATCTAAACTTCAAAAATTCATAACTTTTATTCTGTAACTCCAAATTGGACAAATTATATATGAAAAATGATCAGAAAAATCCAATCTACCCATCTGTACTATTTTCATGCATGATCAAACAAGTTAAATTGATGTTTTAAGCAGAACAAGGAAAAGCACTTTTAAAAGGCCATGTTTGAATTTGAAATTTGAATCTTTGATTCAAATTTGTTCAAACCCTTCTGGTTCTAGTTGCATTAGCCCAACACACTCATATTGCCATGTTTCATGCATGCATCATATTGTTGCACATTGTTTGGTGATGCTTGTGTATCGATGTCCTTTGCGACAGGTTCTGTCCCCGAGGAGTACCGTGATTACCCTAACGAAGAACCATATCAGTGCATCGAACCATCAGGCAAGCAACCAACCATTTGATCATATCGATACAATCCCATGTTCTCGCTCCTGCTCTCCTTTACTGCATTAAGACAACGCATTTCAAACTACTGTGTGCTATGGTAGTTGAACCCATTTCCTCTGCATGACCTGTCATTGCCACAGTAACTAGATGAAACCCACTAGCATGTGTAGGAGTTGTTTGAGCCATATGTATGTGTTGTTCCTACCTTGCCATGCCTGCTATGCTTAGAGTCGTGTCAGGTCTGGTTCATCTGGGTGATGGGCTAGAGTGAAATGTTTATGTCGGTAATGAGAGTGGTGTGGTGAACACGATTTGGTAAAGGTATCGATGAGAGGCCATGTAGGAGTACATGGTGGGTTGTTTCATTGAAGCCGACCTTAAGCACTGAGATCTGTATGTGTGATTTAAGAATCAGCTACTACCATGCATTGGGCCCGAAACCAATGGACCCTCTCAGCTTCTTATTCACCCTAGTTCTCCGTCCAGGAGTTGCAAGTAGTTTCTGGTGTTTGTAGCCTACTGGAGGCCGTGGACAGCGCTGACCGTAGGGGTGGGCTGTGATGCGGTAGGTACGTGGCACGGTGTACCGAATACCCGTTAGGTATCTCGGGAACCCTGTTCACATCGTTCGGGGCCGTATGGGAAACCTCGGCCGGACTCCCTGCGGATGGAACCTGAATAGGCGATAAACCTGGACTGGAGGCTTAGGTGATTAGGTAGGTCGTGGCCGACACCCACGTTGGGCTTCCGCTTGAAGGTTGCCGAGTACATGTCGTGTAAACGACGGTAAGTGGTGAGAGCGTGTATGAAGAAGTACCCCCTGCAGGGTTAACATGATCTATTCGAATAGCCGCGTCCGCGGTAAAGGACTGCTTGGTTGCCTATACAGTTCATAGACAAGTAAATGGAAACTGTTAAAAGCCTCAAGATAAGTGTGAGTGCCGAGGATGGCTCTTCAGTAGGAAGACGGAGGTGGATCCTCGGTAGTGTATTGAATTGGTGAGTAGTGGACTCGTGTGCGCAAAACCATTTCAAGTTGGAGTCTCATAGGATAGTCTAGCCAAGAGTCAAAGCTGGCTTGCTGCAATAACTCCACCAACCCTTCTTGATACTATGCATGTATGTAGGATCTGATGTAAGTCTTGCTGAGTACCTTTGTACTCATGTTGCTATAATCTACATTTTTACAGAAGACGCTGCAACCCCTTCTGATGGGTTCTATGTAGACGTTGACATCAACGAGTAGGCTAAAGACCCAGGTGGTGACCCTGAGCTTGTGATGGACCACGTAGTATAGCTAGGCTTTCCAAGCCTCTTTTATTTTATTAGTTGTCTGTACTCAGACAAGTTACTTCCGCTGCTGGTTTGTATGACTGTATGACTTGTATGTGGGGTCGTGAGACCCGTACCTTTGTGTATGTTATGTATGGCTCACTGAGCCTTAAATAAGGTACTTGTGTCATAGAGTCATGTTGTGATGCTTCGTTGTATTTGCACATATCGAGCATATTGTGTGTATGATTGAAATGCTTGGTATGTGTGGGATCTGACTATCTAGTTGTTTATCTTTGGTAGCCTCTCTTACCGGGAAATGTCTCCTAGTGTTACCATTGAGCCATGGTAGATTGCTACTGCTCTGGAACACTTAGGCTGGCCGGCATGTGTCCTTCTTCGTTCCTGTGTCTGTCCCTTCGGGGAAATGTCACGCTTTGAGTACCGGAGTCCTGTTAGCCCGCTACAGCCCGGTTTACCGGAGTCCTGCTAGCCCAGTGCTACAGCCCGGACCCACTTGCTGATGACCGACACGTTCGAAGCTGGGTCATGGATGCCTGTCCCTGTAAGTCTGTGCCACTTTGGGTTTACGACTAGTCATGTCAGCCCGGGCTCTTTATCATATGGATGCTAGCGACACTATCATATACGTGAGCCAAAAGGCGCAAACGGTCCCGGGAAAAGGTAAGACGACACCCATGGGGATACCGTGCGTGAGGCCGCAAAGTGATATGAGGTGTTACCAGCTAGATCGATGTGACATCGAGTCGGGTCCTGACAGCGTTGGCATCAGAGCCGGACTGCCTGTAGGTTCTCCAAGCCAAACTGGTCGATGTTGAGTCTAGAAATTCTTTAGTTATATGTAGGGGAATTGTTTGTGGGATGGAACGTAAGGCTCTTTTTACTCCTTATACCTTATGACTTCTGATCTGAGTCAGTCCATTCTTCTACCGGGGGTTAAGGAATTAGGATCTGTTCTCTCTATCAGGATCACGAGTTACTAATCAGTAGTACCTTATAAGTTTGGTGGTTACAAGCCTAGTTCAGATCTACTACCACATTATGTTGCCAGAATGGTTTCAGAACTTTGATATGATGATGTTGAGTGTGTACGAAATCCTTTGTCAAATGTCTCAAAATCCTTTTTGAGCATTTACAGCTGTTATGCTGCCGAAATTTTGCTAGAAATTCTAATGCCTTTGCATTATGATTGTGCTTTCAGATGGCCACTCGCGACCTCAATCAAGTGGTTCGCCTGACTCGATGCCTAGATGTACCCGGCCATACTGCCAAGTTGGTCAGGGTAATGACTGAGGCTGGATATCGCTGGTATCCCGAGTACACGGTCGAAGAGAAATTCCGAGATTTTAATCAAAGCCAGTATCTCTGCACTGTCAGGATATTTCCATCTTATCCTGGATCCACCGAGTCTCTTCACTGCTCCTATGGACTCGGGGTTACTATTGAGATGGCTGTGCAGGACGCCGCCTACTCTATGATGACCATTATGCGAGTCAGATCTGGTTTATTTCGGGACTCTGACTTCCGGTATATGCCAGGATCACTTCCGGGAGCACAAGGGTATCTCCAGGCTATTTATGCTGACCCCACTCAGGAGGATTCACGGACTCGCACCACTGCTGAGATGCTCGAGGATAAGGACCGTGAAAATCGGGCCTTAAGGTTAGAGCTCTTCAATACCCGTGCTGATCACTGGGCTACTTTGACTCGGTTCGCACCGGCGGTGCAAGCTGGATGTTTAGATATGCGCGATCTCTATCCTGTGAGATCTGCTCTGCCAGACGTGATGGTTTGGCGTGATGTAGGAGGCATCACCCCACCTCGCGGTCCCCGCAGGCCACCGTTTGTCGGTCCACGACCTCATCCTAGCCCCTATGATCCACAAGCTCCGCGAGACCGTCTGTTTCCGTATGATCATGTTGAACTTCCAGGCTATGGAGGTGACTTTTACGAGGACTACTACGGATCGGTCTGAGTTAGTGGTAGTATCACTAGTTTGCACTAGCTGTGTCGTCTATCGTCCTGCGTGACTCGTGGGATATGACCTAGTTGTACTCTTTCCGGAGATGTAGAAAAATAATGTATAGGAGCTTGGAATGTCTCCGATGAGATGTAATCCTCTTTTCACCGTAATAGTACTTTGTTTGGTCTTGTACTAAACCCTGTATGGTGTGTATGACGATGGAATAAAGAAGCAGTTTCTGTATCTACCATGTCATACGATGATCATCTTGCATTTCGAGTCATTCCTTGCATTTTTATCCTATGTCGGAATTCTATCATCCTGACTAAATCATTGTCTTGTTTACCTAGGATGGTCAACACGCGCGCTAACCCTGCTTCTCAAGAGCAGGCCGAAGGCAGTGAAGCCAGGAATGAAAATCTGCCTCATCCTCCTTCACTAGCCGAGGTTATGATGGAAGCTGAGAGAAACAAGCGGGAGACAAACCGTTTGTTGGAGCGTATTGAACAGAATACAGCACACCATCAGAGGGCTAACGTGGTGTCACTCAGTGATTTTATCAAATTGCATCCACCCACGTTCCACCACTCCGTCGAGCCTCTCGACGCTGATGATTGGCTTCGCAGTATCTCTCACAAGCTGCGTTCCGCGCTAGTAGCTGAGGTTGACAAGGTCACCTTTGCTGCATATCATCTTGAAGGCCCCGCCAGTCTATGGTGGGAGAATTATGGAGCTATGCGCCCAGCGGGCCATGTCACTACTTGGGCTGAGTTCAGCGAGGCTTTCCGTGAACATCACATTCTGGAGGGTCTCATGGACCGTAAACGTGAAGAATTTTGCAGTTTCACCCAAGGCCGACTTTCTGTGGATGCCTATAGCAGGGAGTTTGGTAATCTCGCACGATATGCAACTGAGGAAGTGTCTACTGACGCCAAGAAGCAAGCAAGGTTCCGTAAGGGCCTTAGTCCTGAGCTTCGCCGCGACCTCCGTCTGCATGAGTGCACATCTTTTTCGAAACTTGTCAACAAAGCCATCAGTGCTGAAACTG
The DNA here is from genome assembly GCF_002162155.2 of Triticum dicoccoides. Classification (NCBI taxonomy): domain Eukaryota; kingdom Viridiplantae; phylum Streptophyta; class Magnoliopsida; order Poales; family Poaceae; genus Triticum; species Triticum dicoccoides. The sequence continues at coordinate 742,783,077 of NC_041393.1, read as the reverse complement.
GTCAGACTGACTATTACGCAACACGCAAGCATGGACGTGATATGGGTTCCTCATCCGGTGCTGGTCCTCAGAAGCGCCGCGTGTGGGTACCCAACACCGCCCTGCCACCCAAGTTCACACCGAGGCCATCTTCCCAGGCGCCTCGCCCCGTTCAACAGTCTGCACCGGCCAAGCCCTATGGAGGTCCAACTAACAATGCTCCTCCACGTACCAGTTCCGTGACTTGTTTCAAGTGTGGGGAATCTGGTCACTATATGCGTGAATGCCCCCAGACCAACCCCAATCAATCTGCTAAAGCTGTTGTCCGTGGCAAGCCGACAGGGAAAGTGTTTCATGCTAAACCGGTCACCGCTTCACGTGGCCATGTCAACTGTATCTCTGCCGAAGAAGCTCAAGAGGATCCCAACGTCGTTCTCGGTACGCTTCTTGTTAATTGCCACCCGGCATCTGTTCTTTTCGATACAGGAGCCTCTCATTCTTTTATATCTGAAAATTATGCTCGCTTGCATAACATCGCATTCGGTGATATGCCAACCTCTATGGTAATCCAAACTCCGGGATCCAAATGGCAAACTTCTAAAGTAAGCCATGGAAACGAAATCCAAGTCGACAGACTTGTTTTCCTCGCATCTTTGATAGCCCTTAAATCTTCAGATATTAATATCATTCTGGGTATGGACTGGATGTCAGCTCATCATGCCCAAATTGATTGCTTCTCTAGGACTGTTCAACTCACCCATCCTTCGGGGAAGATAGTCAATGTCTTGACCCAAATAGCCAAGCGACAATTATATTCTCTTAACGCCAGCCCTTTGCCAGACCTTGAGGACGTTCCGGTAGTCCGTGACTTCTCGGATGTCTTTCCAGAGGAATTGCCAGGTGTTCCACCTGACAGGGATGTTGAGTTCGTAATAGACCTCATTCCAGGAACCGTTCCGATTGCTAGAAGACCCTATAAGATGGCACCCCTAGAACTAGCCGAGCTTAAGAAACAACTCGATGAATCCTTGAAAAAGGGTTTCATCCGCCCTAGTTCATCTCCGTGGGCTTGCCCCGTCCTATTCGTCAAGAAGAAGGATGGTACGGACCGGATGGGTGTAGATTACCGACCTGTCAATTTGGTCACAATCAAGAACAAATATCCGCTTCCCAGGATCAACGACCTGTATGATCAGCTCGCTGGATCCTCAGTCTTCTCCAAGATGGATTTGAGGTTGGGCTACCATCAAATCAAAATCAGAAACGGGGACATTCCTAAGACGGCCTTTGTTACTCGTTATGGCCAATACGAGTACACCGTCATGTCCTTCGGTTTAACCAACGCTCCAGCCACCTTTTCTCGGTTAATGAACTCAATCTTCATGGAGTATTTGGATAAATTCGTCGTGGTTTACCTCGATGATACACTCATCTACTCCAAGAACGAGGAAGAACATGCCGAACATCTAAGGCTAGTGTTGCAGAAACTTCGAGAGCATCGCCTTTATGCCAAATTTTCTAAATGTGAATTCTGGTTATCAGAAGTGACCTATCTGGGTCATGTAATATCTGGTAAAGGTATTGCTGTTAACCCTGAGCGAGTTCAAGCCGTCCTTAACTGGACTCCACCTGAATCGGTCAAGCAAGTTCGGAGTTTTCTAGGCTTAGCGAGCTATTGTCGTCGCTTTGTCGAGAACTTCTCCAAAGTTGCCAAACCTCTAACCGAACTCCTCAAGAAAGATAAGAAGTTCGAATGGACTCCACAATGTGAGCACAGCTTTCAGGAACTGAAAAGACGCCTGACTTCTGCTCCCGTACTGGTACCGCCAGACTTCTCCAAGGACTTTGTTATCTACTGCGACGCCTCGCGACAAGGACTAGGTTGCATTCTCATGCAAGGTCGACACGTAATTGCCTACGCTTCACGGCAATTGCACCCACATGAGGAGAATTATCCTACTCATGATCTAGAGCTTGCAGCCGTAGTCTATGCACTTAAGACCTGGCGACATTACCTCCTCGGTAATCGTTGCGAAATATTCACTGATCACCAAAGTCTGAAGTATATTTTCACCCAACCGGATTTGAATCTCAGGCAGAGACGTTGGGTTGAATTGATCACCGACTTCGACTTAGGAATAACCTACACCCCAGGGAAAGCCAACGTCATGGCTGATGCGCTAAGTCGTAAATCTTATTGCAACAATCTGATGTTACAACAAAGTCAACCGCTTCTCCATGAGGAATTTCGGAAGCTTAACCTTCACATTGTTCCTCAAGGTTTTATCTCCACCTTGGTGGCAAAACCTACCCTTACGGATCAAATTATCAAAGCACAGAAGGTAGATCCGGGAATCTCCCGCATCAAGAGAAACATTCAGAAAGGAATTGCGAATTGCTTCTCCATTAACGATCAAGGGGTCGTATACTTCGGGAATCGACTAGTGGTTCCCAAAGTGCGAAACCTGAGGCGATTGATCCTTAAGGAAGCTCATGAATCTCCTCTCACCATTCATCCCGGTAGTACTAAAATGTATCAGGACCTACGCCAGAGGTTCTGGTGGACTAGGATGAAGAGAGAAATTGCTCAGTATATTGCAAATTGCGACGTCTGTCGTCGTGTAAAAGCAGAGCATCAACGGCCTGCTGGCACCCTTCAACCCTTAGCTATTCCTGAATGGAAATGGGATAAAATTGGTATGGATTTCATTACCGGTTTTCCCAGGACCAAGAGAGGGAATAATGCTATTTTCGTCGTGGTCGATCGTCTTTCCAAAGTAGCCCATTTCCTACCTGTTCGAGAGAGTATAACCGCTAGTCAACTGGCAGACTTATACATCTCCCGAATAGTGTCCCTCCATGGTGTTCCTTTGGAAATTAACTCGGATCGAGGAAGTCTTTTCACCTCTCGATTTTGGGAAAGTTTCCAAAATGCTATGGGAACCCGTCTCTCCTTTAGCACCGCTTTCCACCCTTAGTCGAGCGGTCAAGTGGAACGCGTCAACCAAATTCTAGAAGACATGCTTCGAGCCTCCGTTATCTCGTTCGGAATGGACTGGGAGAAGTGCCTTCCATTTGCCGAATTCGCTTACAACAACAGCTATCAATCTAGCTTGGGTAAAGCCCCTTTTGAAGTTCTCTATGGACGACGGTGTCGAACACCCCTTAACTGGTCAGAGACCGGGGAAAGACAATTCTTTGGCCCGGATATGATTCAGGAAGCAGAAGAGCAAGTTCGTATCGTTCGTGAAAAGTTGAAAACAGCCCAATCTCGTCAAAAGAGTCAATATGACCGAAAACATAAGGCTATGACTTTCGAGGTTGACGAGAAGGCTTATCTTCGGGTCACCCCTCTGAAGGGAACCCATCGTTTCGGTATCAAAGGCAAATTGGCTCCACGTTACATTGGACCTTTTCGCATCCTTGCCAAACGAGGAGAAGTTGCCTACCAGTTGGAACTACCTCCGCACCTCTCCAGAGTTCACGATGTCTTCCACGTTTCTCAACTCAGGCGTTGCTTCTCGGATCCTATCCGTGAAGTGGACCACGAAACGCTTGATCTTCAAGATGATCTTACATATCGAGAGTACCCCATTCGTATCCTCGATCAAGCCGAACGTACCACCCGGCGTCATAATATCAAATTTCTCAAAGTTCAATGGTCGCACCATTCTGAGGATGAAGCAACCTGGGAAAGGGAGGATCGTCTTCGACTCGAGTATCCCGCCTTCTTCCCGGAGGAACCCAAATCTCGGGACGAGATTCTATTGAGTGGGGGTGAGTTGTCACACCCTAGCTAGTCATGCATTAGAGTGTTGCATCATGTTTACTCTTTCATCAGAAACTTGAAATGGGGATCTGTGAAACCCTCAGAACCATTTTGAAAATGACCCAAATAAAAATTTCTCCAAAAGGGTCCAAGAAAATGCTCATATTGCTCTCTGAAAATATTGGACAGAGATAAAAATCAAACCAATATTTTTAGTGGCTCATGGACATTTATTTTGGGCATTTGGAATTAATGCATAAATATTTGCATTGGAAATATATTAATTATATATATTAATATATGCCCAAATATTATGCCAATTATAAAAGAGCTCTGGAATAATATAAATAGCTCCTGCAAAAATTGGCATAAGTTAAATAAATGATTTAATATATTATTTAAATCAAAACAAATGTCAGAAATTAAAAAACAGAAAAATATATAACAGGAGGAGCTTACCTGGGCTCCTCCACTGTGCGGCCCAGCCAGCTGGCTGGCCCAGCCGGCAGCCGGCCCAGTCCACCTCCCTCCTCTGCCGTCTTCGTCCCGACAGAGGGAGGGGAGTGTGGCCGGCGCGCGCGCGCGCCACCGCGCCACGCCACCTGCTCGCATGCTTGCCTGCCCTCCCCTCCTCGCTCGATGCCCTGGACGACGCCACGCCTCTCCCCCTGCTCTCTCTCACTCTCCCCTGGCTCTCCTCTCCTCTCCCTCGCTCTCTCTCTCACACGGCCGAACACCACCGTCGCCGCCGTTCACCACAGCAGCCGTCTCCGGCCACCCCTCGCTCCCCCGACTAGCTCAGAAGCTCCGCCACGACCCCCTCTTCCTCCCCACCGCTCCACAGCTCCCCGGAAGCCCTGCATCGCCGCCACGTCGCCATTCCCCTCTTCGGGCTCCGATCATCGTCGCCGTCGAATTCGTCGTCTCCGGCGCGTCCCCGAGCCCGCTTCGACGCCCACTGCAACCGCGGTGAGCCCTCGGATCGTTTCCCCCTTCTCCCCTGGTCTCTTTCGACCTCTAGGCCCTAGCCCCACCTTGGCCGAGAGCTCCACGCCGCCGGCGATGTCGCCGTCGTGGCCACGGTCGCCGTAGCGCCCAACCGAGCACACAGTCGTGCTCCACACCTCACCAGGAGCACGTAGCACGCACCAACACCTCTTCTAACGCCCTGCAACGTCGATTCCGACCGCACCCGAACTCCGGCAGCCGCAGCCGAGCTCGCCGCCGTCAACTCCGGCCACCCCGAGCCCAACCACCACCACCAATAGTCGCGGCTCAACCTCAGCAACACGTAGATGCCTTCCGCCGTCCATTTGGTTGCCGGAATGGCAAAAAGCACTTTCGCCGCCGTCTCGGACCTCGCCGGCGTCAAGTCGCCGGTGGGGTTTGACTTGTCCGACCTGGGGTTTGACCTCCCAGGGTCACTGACGCGTGGGCCCTGTCGGCCAGGTGGTTAGATTAGCGCTAAACTACTGTTAGTCAACCCCCCCTGACACTGACAGTGGGCCCCAGCGCCACTAATCCCTAATTAGGATTAATTTAATCCTGTTTAACCCCCCCTGTCACTGACGTGTGGGCCCCACACGTCAGGTTTGACCTCAGCCAGCCGCAGTTGACCACTGACGTCATGCTGACGTCATGCTGGCGCAATAATTATATTTCTGGATTTAATTTAAATCAGGAAATTCCAGAATATTATCTAAACTTCAAAAATTCATAACTTTTATTCTGTAACTCCAAATTTGACAAATTATATATGAAAAATGATCAGAAAAATCCAATCTACCCATCTGTACTATTTTCATGCATGATCAAACAAGTTAAATTGATGTTTTAAGCAGAACAAGGAAAAGCACTTTTAAAAGGCCATGTTTGAATTTGAAATTTGAATCTTTGATTCAAATTTGTTCAAACCCTTCTGGTTCTAGTTGCATTAGCCCAACACACTCATATTGCCATGTTTCATGCATGCATCATATTGTTGCACATTGTTTGGTGATGCTTGTGTATCGATGTCCTTTGCGACAGGTTCTGTCCCCGAGGAGTACCGTGATTACCCTAACGAAGAACCATATCAGTGCATCGAACCATCAGGCAAGCAACCAACCATTTGATCATATCGATACAATCCCATGTTCTCGCTCCTGCTCTCCTTTACTGCATTAAGACAACGCGTTTCAAACTGCTGTGTGCTACGGTAGTTGAACCCATTTCCTCTGCATGACCTGTCATTGCCACAGTAACTAGATGAAACCCACTAGCATGTGTAGGAGTTGTTTGAGCCATATGTATGTGTTGTTCCTACCTTGCCATGCCTGCTATGCTTAGAGTCGTGTCAGGTCTGGTTCATCTGGGTGATGGGCTAGAGTGAAATGTTTATGTCGGTAATGAGAGTGGTGTGGTGAACACGATTTGGTAAAGGTATCGATGAGAGGCCATGTAGGAGTACATGGTGGGTTGTTTCATTGAAGCCGACCTTAAGCACTGAGATCTGTATGTGTGATTTAAGAATCAGCTACTACCATGCATTGGGCCCGAAACCAATGGACCCTCTCGGCTTCTTATTCACCCTAGTTCTCCGTCCAGGAGTTGCAAGTAGTTTCTGGTGTTTGTAGCCTACTGGAGGCCGTGGACAGCGCTGACCGTAGGGGTGGGCTGTGATGCGGTAGGTACGTGGCACGGTGTACCGATTACCCGTTAGGTATCTCGGGAACCCTGTTCACATCGTTCGGGGCCGTATGGGAAACCTCGGCCGGACTCCCTGCGGATGGAACCTGAATAGGCGATAAACCTGGACTGGAGGCTTAGGTGATTAGGTAGGTCGTGGCCGACACCCACGTTGGGCTTCCGCTTGAAGGTTGCCGAGTACATGTCGTGTAAACGACGGTAAGTGGTGAGAGCGTGTATGAAGAAGTACACCCCTGCAGGGTTAACATGATCTATTCGAATAGCCGCGTCCGCGGTAAAGGACTACTTGGTTGCCTATACAGTTCATAGACAAGTAAATGGAAACTGTTAAAAGCCTCAAGATAAGTGTGAGTGCCGAGGATGGCTCTTCCGTAGGAAGACGGAGGTGGATCCTCGGTAGTGTATTGAATTGGTGAGTAGTGGACTCGTGTGCGCAAAACCATTTCAAGTTGGAGTCTCGTAGGATAGTCTAGCCAAGAGTCAAAGCTGGCTTGCTGCAATAGCTCCACCAACCCTTCTTGATAACATGCATGTATGTAGGATCTGATGTAAGTCTTGCTGAGTACCTTTGTACTCATGTTGCTATAATCTACATTTTTACAGAAGACGCTGCAACCCCTTCTGATGGGTTCTATGTAGACGTTGACATCAACGAGTAGGCTAAAGACCCAGGTGGTGACCCTGAGCTTGTGATGGACCACGTAGTATAGCTAGGCTTTCCAAGCCTCTTTTATTTTATTAGTTGTCTGTACTCAGACAAGTTACTTCCGCTGCTGGTTTGTATGACTGTATGACTTGTATGTGGGGTCGTGAGACCCGTACCTTTGTGTATGTTATGTATGGCTCACTGAGCCTTAAATAAGGTACTTGTGTCATAGAGTCATGTTGTGATGCTTCGTTGTATTTGCACATATCGAGCATATTGTGTGTATGATTGAAATGCTTGGTATGTGTGGGATCTGACTATCTAGTTGTTTATCTTTGGTAGCCTCTCTTACCGGGAAATGTCTCCTAGTGTTACCATTGAGCCATGGTAGATTGCTACTGCTCTGGAACACTTAGGCTGGCCGGCATGTGTCCTTCTTCGTTCCTGTGTCTGTCCCTTCGGGGAAATGTCACGCTTTGAGTACCGGAGTCCTGTTAGCCCGCTACAGCCCGGTTTACCGGAGTCCTGCTAGCCCAGTGCTACAGCCCGGACCCACTTGCTGATGACCGACACGTTCGAAGCTGGGTCATGGATGCCTGTCCCTGTAAGTCTGTGCCACTTTGGGTTTACGACTAGTCATGTCAGCCCGGGCTCTTTATCATATGGATGCTAGCGACACTATCATATACGTGAGCCAAAAGGCGCAAACGGTCCCGGGAAAAGGTAAGATGACACCCGTGGGGATACCGTGCGTGAGGCCGCAAAGTGATATGAGGTGTTACCAGCTAGATCGATGTGACATCGAGTCGGGGTCCTGACACAAACCCACTTTCTTCATTGTAAACATCATAAATAGGAGGCATGCTGTCATCATAATAATTTTTCTTATCAAAAGTAGAAGGAATAAAAGGATCATTTTATTATGCAAAGCATCCCCAAGCTTAGGACAGGCATTATTTTCAGCAAATAAATCTTCAAGCATTTCATACTGATCAAACATAGCATCCCCAAGCTTGTGGTTTTGCATATCATCATGATCATTCTTATCAATAGCATGAATGGCACCAATACACTACTAGGAAAAAGCTTATAGGCAGACGCTTACTACTAGCGAGTGTTTATATCCCCCGCTACTGCTACTTACTAGTAGCGCGGGTTTAAAAACCCCGCTACTACTAAGTTGATAGTAGTAGCGCGGGTTTATAACCCTCGCTACTAATAAGTGATTTCCACCGTGCCCCTCAGGACCAGCCGTAATAGTAGCGCGGATTATAAACCCACGCTACTACTAAGTTAATAGTAGTAGCACGGGTTATAAACCCCACGCTACTACTAAATAATCTCCATCGTGCACCCGAGACATGCCATAGTAGTAGCGTTGGGTCACCATGGGGTATAAACGACCTCCTTGCCGCTGCCACCTCCGCCTCTCATTCCTCCTCCGTCTTTGTCTCTGTGTTTCTCCTCCACTCCCCACGATTCTCCCAACCAACCCGTCGCCGCCGCCGCCGCCGACCTCCTCTCCCCCAACCCCACCGCCGGCGCCCCCACCTCACCAGCAGCCACTGCCATGGACAGAGCCGCTGCCTCTCACGCTCGTGCACCTCCTCCACCTCCGCCACCGCCATCCGCACCTACTCCTCCCCGTCTGATCCCGCCCGCATAGAGCCTCCACCCGCACATCCACATCCACATCCACCCGTTGCTGCTGCTCATCCGCCGCGTCCTACAACGGCCAAGCCAACCTCCCGCTGACCCGAAACTTCCCTTCAGCCTCCCGCAGCAGTCCCTCGCCGCCGCCCCGCTCCTCCTCCTCCTCTCGGTTGCGAGCTCTCCCTCTCCCGCCTCCCGCCCGTCCCGCTCCTCGTTGTCGGATTCTCCCGCCCCGCCCTCCTCGCCCTCCTCGCGGATCTCGGCGCCCGCCTCCTCTCCCTCAAGGACCGCCTCCTGGCCAACGACAGCAACGACGACAGGGACCGCCCCAGCTGCTCCCCCTCCTCCTCCTGCTCCTGGTCGCCGGCACGGCCCCTCCCTCCCCTCCCGGCCGCCCTTGGAATCAGAACCCACTCTTATTTTCCGCATCTCCCTTGCGCACTTCCTGGTCGGATCCAGCTCCCTGCAGTTCAAAACTGAGTATTCCATTGTGTCGCCGTATTCACCCGATGTGATGCAAAATTGTAACTCGTTGCTATCTCTAGCTCGTGTTAGTTTGTTGGTTACTGAAATTAGATGGAAGACTGCACTGAATTGTTGGTGATTTTCAAGTGTGCCTTTCGGGAAGAACTCACGCTAGCGGAGGTACCGCATGGAGTTCCACCCCGTCGATTCTCCCTACCACCCGGTGAGTAGTTAACTCCTGATGAGCCCTCATTCCGTTCTCCAGCTGCAGGAATACATGTGATTTTTTTTAGTTCAAAATTGTCGGATTCAGCAAATAAGAATTTAATCCACCATAAGATAGTACTACCAAGAAATAATAACCAGCCCATGACATGTTAAATGTATGTAACTAGCTAAGATCTCAAAAGAGTGGGGAAGAGCAAGAGGAACTGTCTATCCTCTGTTTCTCAAACAGGGGAATATGCTACTATATAAGCGATGCCAATTCACCATGTTTCTACCAAGTCATGTGTGTCCAATGGCGGAGGCACCGCCCAGCGACCCTGGGCACTTGCCCGAGCTCGCTAGTCCTCGATAGCAGCGATCGATCCAAATTAACGAAGTGCTAAACATGTTCGATAGCTTGTTTACGGGCAAAAAACAATTAGGCCTTCGGTTTTCATAGGTTCATAGCCCAACAGCAGTCAGCAGCCCAGGCCGATACAGAAGACACCTAAAACTGAGAATCCTCCATTAGAATTAGGGTTAGTCGGCTAGGGATCCCTCGTCTTCGTCTCTGAATTATTTGTTCTTGCATAACTAATTGGAAGGAGAGGGAGAGCTTCTTGCACCAGCTCACATCACTAAACTTCTTCAAGTAGAGAAGATAAAACAGATTACATATTACTCTGTGTTTATTTTCAGGTCAGGGTCTCCGAAAGTTCTGATCCTCATATGGTTTTCTCATGTATAAGTATTTATTTTCAGGTCAACTAATCTGTACTAGAACTAACTAACTAGCAATTGTTTTTTAAATGTGATTAGTATTTGAGAGCTTTGTTTGTCGTGTTTGTTGAACCCTAACTTAAATTTAGGGAATTTTTCATTCGAAACGATCATGAATTCATGACTAGAGATAAATTGAATTTGTTGTCTTCTGGAAACTAAAAAATCAAAGTATATAAGAAGAGGGCAACTTGTATTAATGCAATATTTATTACTTTCTAGTTGCTTACTCAGAATACAATATTTCTTTGATGCAAGTAGTTATGTACTATGAACTTCCTACTTGTAGCTCATTTACTTGTTTAACAACTAACTTCAAACTTTATATTAAATTTCAGAGATGAGGACTTTTTTGGTTAATAGAGCAATCACTGAAATTGTGAACAGTGTGCAACCGGACATAGAACTGGAGGCACACCCACCTCCTACCGTTGCCAATGAGGCTTTCTACTTGTGATGATGTTCAAAGTATGGCCGTGAAGATGGTTGAAACTAAGAAACATTTGGTACTTTCACTACTATACAAACTTATTGAGTTGGCCTTGATATTGCTGGCGTCAACGGTATCTGTTGAGAGAGCTTTTTCAGGAATGGAGATTATCAAGACTAAACTGCATAGCAAGATCAATAATGAATGGTTCAATGACTTGTTAAGATGTTACACCGAGCGGGAGTTATTCAGGTAAGTTGATGATAAGGATATTATTCAAACATTTACATAATGAGCTCTCGGAAGGGGCATTTGCCTCATGATTTTGCTTAGTGGTGTGTCGGTATGTTCCATCTGACCATGTTTATTCTTGCAAGCTTTCAATTTTGAATATATTCACATCTTGCAACTTAATTTATTTTAATTGCAAATCCATTTTTTATATTATAGTGCCTTCTAGAACTTTGGCAACATGGCGAGTTTGCCTCTATACAAAGGCTGATTGTATGTCTTTATTTTGGCAAAAATGAAAGAGTAAGAGATGCTTTCCTTTTGTTGATATGTCTCAACTTTATTTGGCATGATGAGCATACAACTCTTTCTTTGTGCATGATGAGCATCTGGGATATATGTTTGGTCTTGTACATGTGTGCCAGGCTAATGGAATGCCTGAAAAACGATCAGATTGTTACTATTGTTGCTGACACAGCATGCAGGTTCGTGGTCTTAAGAATTCTGCTATTATGGGAAAATCTGACAGGTTCATGTAGAGAATGAGAAGGTAAGCCGTTTTCTTTCTGAGGGTCACAGTAAATAGATTGTGCTTATCTTGATCTTTCTACCCTCCACAAAAACTAATTCTGATTTGTTTAGGTACACATATTACTAGCTTTAAGAGGAGAGACCAGAACTGAACTAATTTACATTGTGAAAGAAGCAAACATTTTTTTGCTCAAATAGTGTAATACGGCTCCAATTACATATCTTCATGCTTTCACAGTGTCATGTATGCACGTTGTAGTTGGTACAGCTTTACTATGGCTTCGGTTACTGTGACGCCCCCGATTCAATCGTACACTAATCATGCTCACAAACATGTACGATCAAGATCAGGGACTCACGGGAAGATATCACAACACAACTCTAAAACATAAAAGTCATACAAGCATCATAATACAAGCCAGGGGCCTCGAGGGCTCGAATACAAGTGCTCGATCATAGACGAGTCAGCGGAAGCAACAATATCTGAGTACAGACATATGTAAACAAGTTGCCATAAGATGGCTAGCACAAACTGGATACAGATCGAAAGAGGCGCAGGCCTCCTGCCTGGGATCCTCCTAAACTACTCCTGGTCGTCGTCAGCGGCCTGCACGTAGTAGTAGGCACCTCCAATGTAGTAAGAGTCATCGTCGACGGTGGCATCTGGCTCCTGGGCTCCGGCATCTGGTTGCGACAACCAGGTAGAAGGGAAAGGGGGAAAAGAGGGAGAAAAGCAACCATGAGTACTCATCCAAAGTACTCGCAAGCAAGGAGCTACACTACATGTCCATGGGTATATGTGTAAAGAGGCAATATCGGTGGACTGAACTGCAGAATGCCAGAATAAGAGGGGGATAGCTAGTCCTATCGAAGACTATGCTTCTGGCAGCCTCCGTCTTGCAGCATGTAGAAGAGAGTAGATTAAAGTCCTCCAAGTAGCATCGCATAGCATAATCCTACCCGGCGATCCTCCCCTCGCCGCCCTGTGGAAAAGCGATCACCGGGATGTCTGTGGAACTTGTTTGGGTGTGTTTTATTAAGTATCCGGTTCTCGTTGTCATAAGGTCAAGGTACAACTCCGGGTCGTCCTTTTACCAAGGGACACGGCTATTCGAATAGATAAACTTCCCTGCAGGGGTGCACCACATAACCCAACACGCTCGATCCCATTTGGCCGGACACACTTTCCTGGGTCATGCCCGGCCTCGGAAGATCAACACGTCGCAGCCCCACCTAGGCCTAAAAAAGAGGTCAGCACGCCGGTCTAACTCCTATGGCGCAGGGGTCTGGGCCCATCGACCATTGCACACCTGCACGTTGTGTGGGCGGCCGAAAGCAGAACTAGCCCCCTTAATACAAGAGCAGGCTTACGTTCCAATCCTGTGCGCGCCGCTCAGTCGCTGACGTCTAGAAGGCTTCGGCTGATACCACGACGTCGAGTGCCCATATCTTTCCCGCATAGTTGGTTAGTGCGTATAGGCCAGTGGCCAGACTCAGATCAAATACCAAGATCTCGTTAAGCGTGTTATTATGAAGCAACCGCGAACACCGACCAGGGCCAGGCCCACCTCTCGCCTAGGTGGTCTCAACCTGCCCTGTCGCTCCGCCACAAAGATCCACACAGAGGGCCATCGGGACAAAGGTCCTTTCAGCCCCCAATCCGTGAATCACTCGCGGGCACTCAACGAGCGACCCGACTTTAGTCACCATCTGTATAGCATGTATATATGTATAGGATATACCCGTGATCACCTCCCGAGTGATCACGGCCCAATAGTATAGCAAGGCAGACTGACAAGAATGTAGGGCCAATGATGATAAATTAGCATCCTATACTAAGCATTTAGGATTGCGGGTAAGGTATCAATGACTGTAGCAACAATGACAGGCTATGCATCAGAATAGGATTAACGGAAAGCAGTAACATGCTACACTACTCTAATGCAAGCAGTATAGAGGAGAATAGGCGATATCTGGTGATCAAGGGGGGGCTTGCCTGGTTGCTCTGGCAAGAAGGAGGGGTCGTCAACACCGTAGTCAAACTGGGCAGCAGCAGCGTCGGTCTCGTAGTCTACCGGAGGGAAGAGGGGGGAAGAAACAGTAAATAGAATGCAAACATAAGCATGACGACCAGTGACATGACAATGAGCGGGGTTAGGTGTGCCCTAACGCGGTAGTAGGTGATACCGGCGAAAGGGGGAAACATCCGGGAAAGTATCCCCGGTGTTTCGCGTTTTCGGACAGGTGATCCGGCGGGGGAAAGTTGCGTGTTTGATATGTTAGGGATGTGTGGCAGACAAACGGGATGCGTATCCGGATTCGTCTCGTCGTTCTGAGCAACTTTCATGTAGAAAGTATTTTCATCCGAGTTACGGATTTTTTATATGATTTTCTAAAGATTTAATCATTCTCTGGAATTTATTTAATTAATTTAAATCAACATTATCCAGAATAGTAAGGAATGACATCAGCATGACGTATGTGTGATGTCAGCAGTCAACAGTGCGGTTGACTGGAGTCAAAACTGACTTGTGGGTCCCACTGGTCAGTGACAGGGACTACTAACAGTTTTAGTTAATCTAATTAGACTAATTAGTGAGGAGGGGCCAGGCTGTCAATGGTCCATTTTTTTAACAGAGTTTTATTTATTTAAAATAGTCTAATTAGTTAGTGGGTCCAGTCTGTTAGAGACTCAGGTTAGGGATTGTGTTATTTTAATTAAGTGATTAACAACGGTGGGGGCCCACATCTCTGTGGCAGTGGGGGTGTTAGTGGGTTCAGCAACCACTGGTGCTAATCCGGCGGCTCCGGCGATCGCCGGTTGGCCGACTCCGGCCACGGGAGCTCACCAGGGTGGCGGCTTTGAAAAGCCCGTTCAACGGCGAATCTGGTGGTGGTCGTGGGGCGGTCGGAGGTGGAGCGTAGAGGCGGTGGCGTTGAGCGGGGCGTCGGCAGCGCCTCTGTTTGCGAGCGCGACGCACGGGACGATCGGCAGCATGGCACAAAGGGCGCGCTTGGCGCGGTGAACGCGTGCTCACCGCGGGCGCGCGCGTGGGCGGTCTAGCGTGCGGTGACCGCGAGCGAGGCGTGAGGCAGAGAAGGGGAGAGGCCCGGGGCCTCACCAGCGTTGATGGGGAGAGGGGGCGCCGAGGCTTGCTGGCGGCCGGCGAGGAGGAGGACGAGGACGCGAGGTCCGGCGAGGAGGCGGTCGAGGTGGCATTCCGTGCGACGACGACGTGGTCCCGTGGCGTCGGGGGCGGCAGGCATGGGGTAGGCCATCGTGGGAGGTGACGAGGAGGCGGCGAGGTCCGGTGATGGGCAGCACCCGC
>NC_041393.1:742751273-742768098 GCF_002162155.2 Triticum dicoccoides | reverse complement strand
CCAGATCGAATCGGGAAGGGGAGAGGAGAGACGTGGGGAGTGGGGGTGTGCGTTCGGGGGGGTTAGGGTTTCGGTACCCTAGGGAGTGGGGGGATAAGGGAGTGGGGGTGCGGGGTGGGCCGGCCAGTACGGTGGCCAGCTGGGTTGAGGCGGCCCAGGAGAGTGGGGGGTCTACTACTCCTTTTGTTTAACTTTTGCTCTTGTTTCCTTTTCTTTTTATATTTATTGCTTTGTTGTTCCCATCCACTATAAAATATCTAGGCATTTTATAAAAATGTGTTTATTGCACCATATTTACATATGCAAAATATGGCACCTCCCGAACTTTTTTGTTTTTAACTTTTGAAAACTTTTATTGTTGACATTAATGTGAATTTGAATTTGAATCGTTTTTGAACCATCGCGAGATTAACTACAGTGATAGCGGTGACATGGCATCATTAGAAGAGGGTTACTGTAGCTTAATTATCCGGGCGTCACAATTACATATCTGCATGTTTTGCACGCCGTAGTTGCTAGCACTTTTGAGTTGCTTTATTGAGTGTATATCTTTTGTTGAAGGTTATCCAAGAGTATGTTCTAGGTGAATATGACCCTGATGCAACCGCTGCTTACCATGACAATCACACCTCCGAGTCTGCTGATGAGGATCACGTGAAAGATACTTCTAAGAGGTATGATTCTAAATTTGGAAAGAAGGATACAAACAATAAATTATATCTGGAAGCAGAACTCTGATGAATATTTGATGTTTCTGTGCCAATTGCAGAAAGCACCTGGGATATATTAAGCAGAGTGGTGCTTTAACAGCTTCTTGCAATATAATGAGATGTTGAAGCGGCAGACTGAATCCATGACACTGAAGTGCAATTGCGGCAGATTATCTCTATTTTTCCTTTTCATTTTTCTTATTATTGGAGTGAGAACAGGTACAATGAGTGAATGTGTGATAGTAGATACAACAACTATGTTTGCAATTGTTAATGACATACATACATGCATGTTCTTTGAAGTGGTCAATCATGAGTACCAATGCATAATGATGGGGTTTTGGCTCACTTATTGGCTTCGGTGTCCAGTTAACCATGAAATAGGAGCCCACAATTATGTATGCTCTTACTGGATGTGTTCTAATGCTGGTTTACTATAAATCTTGTATTTGTAATGATGTGTACTGGTTTATTTTTTTTAATTCCTAATAAGTTAGTAGTAGCGTGGGGAGGAAATTGAGCGCTACTAGTATATAGGATACTAGTAGCGTTGGTTGTTACCCACGCTACTACTATTTCATTAGTAGTAGCGCGTGTACGTAATAGCAGTAGTGTGGGTTAAACCCACGCTACTACTAACTATTAGCTGTAGCGTGATACTAGTAGTGCGGGTACCGGCGCTGCTATTAGCCATTTTACCCTCGCTGCTAGTAGCCTTTTTCCTAGTAGTGATAGTATAGCAAACATTATTATCATAATCTTCACAGCAAGTGCCAAAAAGATTTTCAAGATCATAGAAGACATCATTGTCTTCTCAAGCATAATCATTACAACAAGTATTAGGCATCACAAAATCATACTCAATATCATCATTCTCCATCAACATATTTGATTCACTTTCATGAGGCACAATGGTGATAGGAGCAATATTACTTCGGAGAGTTACCTTTTTACCTCTACTTTTTCTTTTTTTCTTTGTCTTCTTCACCACCTCACGTGTGGGTTTAATCAATTTTTTTGGACTTCTTGTTGAAGAGATTGATTGGATAGGAAGCTCCTCCTCGTTACCTGATTCATCATAGTAAACACTAGAAGGGTATTGGGAAATATTTTTCCTTTCATTAGTACTCTCTTCATACTCTGTTTGTTTTCTTGTCTTTAAATAGTTGGCAATATAAGGATTCTCAATGCAATTTACTGCACAAAACATATAAATTTCCTCTAGATCAAAATCAAGAGAACTATTGAGATTAAATTTCGGTATACCCTTAGTTATACGTTTCATTTCTTCATACCCCAAAAGAAGACTAAGCTCTTCATGATGCTGAAGGGTAATCAGGTTATTATAGTTTTTGGACACGATTTGATCATGAAACAAATAGCATTGGAGATTTAAATAACCATGTTCATTGCAAAGTTCACAAGGATGACGAAAAAAAATTAATCTTTCAGCACAATCATCCAAACCACCTGGTACTCTTTTTTTTTCTCCAAACCACCTTTTTTTTAAGAACCACCTTTTTTAGACAATCTCGCGAAATCTACCGTTCTAGAGGAACAAGCCAGCCGGTAAACGCTAGTGGGCCGCGGCCCACCTTCCGATCCGTGCGAGCGGCAGCGCGATTCAGGGCGCCCGAAGCGCTGTATAGGCGCTCTAGGAGAGGTTGTGCATCTCCGCTGTCCCCTCCTGCTCCGGCGACACTGGCGATGGGAGTTTCCACCTTCTCCTTCGCCTCCCCTTTCATCGAGAGCGAGAGCACCCCCACCGTCTCCTCCACCCCCAACCCTTCCCTCCTGCTCGGGCTGGTCTCCGTCTCCGTCCCCATCTGCATCCCCACGGCCATGGCGGCAGGACCTTCTCCTCGGTTGTACCCTTCGCTTGCGTCCGCGGGGTCTTCCTGCCCTATCGGCCGCATCAAGGAAGGTACTTTTAATTCGCATCCTGTTTTGTTTTACCTGTCATCAACTCATCATTGATGTATTGTTTCATTTCTCTGGCGAAATTCGATGGACTGTTTGAATAGACTGAAACGATTGGAATTATAGGATTAGAGACATGTGGATTTTTTACCCACTGAGACACAAGGATACTTCATACCTCGATCAACATTATGGATAATTAAGCCACATCTATCACAGACATCTACTCAATATTATTGCAGTGAACTGGTAGTGGTACTCATGCTCATGGTTGCAGATTACTGTACCATGGTAGCAGAACAGGGTAAAAAGGCCACAATCTTCATGTGTTCTTTCCCCATCTTCAACAACCACTAGTTGTTTCATTCCCCATCTTCAACAACCACTAGTTGTTTCATTCCCCATCTTCACCAACCACTAGTTCTTTTCTTTCTTCCCCTAGAGACAACTTAACTCTTTCTGCCTACTAACAAACCACGAGGAAGAGACAGAAAGTATCATGTTTTGTTTCACTTTTGCGCGATGGTCACGTGCACGGGCCTTGAAGACCGCGACACCGCCAGCACGAGATCTGAAGCCGACTGGTGTTGTTTATAGTGTGGCTCAATGGCATGCTTTACTAACATAACTGTGATTAGTTTAGTTTAGTAAACAGTCTAGCGCCTTTTAAATTGGCGACCAGCGCAAGATCTAAGGCTCATGGATGCTTGACTTAGTTGGGGCCTTGGGGGCAACGACGTTGACTCATGGATTGAAAATCCACAATTGCCAAGGTAGTACCAATGAATCGGCTAGCCAGCTTTAGATAGCAGCCAAAGAATTTAATGTTCAAAAGATTGCAATAACATCCTCTGAATAATGGGGCTGCACTCAGCTTTCAGGCTTGCGGGTTCAAACTCTTTCTGCAAAGCGAATAACGTACTACCGTGGGTTGTCAGAATGCCGAGCTTCCTCAACTGTTTAGTTGTTCGGTTGTGCATACACTGTAACTCAATAAGTGGATGCCACAGAATATCTGAAAGTTTTTCTGTAGAATTGATAAGTTTACATATTTTAATTGTAGAATTGTTGTATAACAGAGAGGACAGGAAACATTGCATCTCTTTTCCAGTAACCTTTCTACAGAGAAGAAGGTCATCGCTATTTCAGTCCCTTTTCCAGAGAAATAAGGTGTGATGACTTATTTAGTGCATATTTTACGTTTATTTATGAATTTTAAAATGCTTACAGAGTAATATTTGATATGTGCTTCAATTATGGGACGAACGGAGTAGTATCTTGTCATGTTGTATTTGCGGGGAAAAGAACCAGTGTCGATCGGACCAACCTGACTCAAAACCCTAGCTGAGCAACTTGCTGGCAGTGGTGAGCTTGATTCCCACCCACGCTTATTTCTGGCTGATTTAGCCAGAACCACACCTTGTACGCATCCCCTTTCAAGTGAAAATAAATAAATCAGGAGAAGCCTAGAAAACTTTTTGCAATATTTATATATGTACATCTCATCTGCTTTTGTTTGATGCACTAATGTACTACCTTTATTATTATTTTTGCAAATGAATGTATAACTCAATTAATAATAACAGATAGTTACATGTACTCAGATGAAAGATGAAATATAGATCTGATTTACATTCTCTTTCAGTTTAGCTATACCTCTCTCGTTTGAAGTGAAGAGAAGTTAAGACCAGATTATCAACTCGCACAATCTTATAGGGTAAATGCAAGCCTAAGCTTGATGAGACAGATTAATTATATTTCTTGTTGTGCTTATATATCTTTGACAAATTATACAACGCATCAAAAACATATCCTGATCGGAAACAATCACATATCGTTCTTTCTATAGATAAACAATGCATCAACAGGTGAAGATGAATGGTACAATCTAGCTTAATGAACTGCGGCGATGGCAATCACTTATCGAGAGAGTGTTTTCTCATTTCTTCCTCCATTTATTCATGAAACGGAAAACGTGTGAACTGCCTGCTCACGGTACAAAGGCATGGCTCGCACAAATCGCGGTCCACGCTAGCGAACTAGCTAACAGAAAACGGGAAATAGTTTTAGGAAAATAGTAACTAAATTCTACTAGTAACTAAGAAAGCTGACGTGCCAGAACTAATCAAACACCACTACTAGCTAGGAGCAGCTAGCAAACCTGGCTCCATCTATGTGCTCATGTAATAATCGTCATGTCCAGTTGGCTTACCAAGGACGCGGGCCTGTGTGTCAGGGAAGAATTCGAATCCCGGTATCATCCAGGTCGTGCCGGCCTTGCTTACGGCGACGGGGTAGGTGAGCAGGTGGCCTGGGAGGTCCCCCGTAAGCTCGTCGCCGACGTAGAGGTTCCAGTACTCATCAGCCATCTTGTTGACCCTCCGCACGCATTCTAGGCTCCCCGGGCGGAGGAAGTCGTCGTGCGTCTTGCCGAGGTGCTCGTACCAGAGCGACATCCGGAAGCCATGGATGTGCCCTTTGGCGAGCTCGGTATCGGTGTTGATGCGGTGCGGCTGGTACGCGCCAATGGCGATCTCGGTGTCCCTGTTCCCCGCCATGGACCGCTCGTTGAGGTTGGCAGATCCGACAATGATGTACTCGTCATCAACTGAACAAGACGAGAGGTACATATTAGTTAGCTATCAAGGTGATTGAAGCAATGCAATGCAAGTAGATAATAACGGAGGAGAAATATTACGTACCTATCATCATTTTGGAGTGAACGTAGATCATGAACCGGCGTGCGTTCTGCGCCTTGGCATAGTCCGTGCCGTCCTTTGGGCCTTTCGCAGGCTGGTATTCGCCGCCCTCTGGGTTCCTCGCCTCGCGGTTCCCTAAGCAGAAGAAGGTAAGGTAGTCCCTGGGATCAGCGTCTATGTTCTTGGCCTGCAGCGCAGCGGCAATGTCGTTGTACATCATGGACATGGTCCTCCTCTGGTTGTCCAGCATCGCCTGCCTGTACATATGCGTAGGGTAGCCCTCCGACCACATGGGCACCACGACGTAGACCGCGAAGCGCTCACCGGCCTCGATCTTCCTCACGATCTTGAGCGAGAGCTCTCTAGGGATCGTGTGATTCGCCTGGACTGCTGCCGGATCTATGCCAACGCCGGACTTCCACTGGAAGGAACTGCCGATGAAGTACTGGTTCTCGATGTAGATGAAGTTCTTTGCGGCACGTATTGCGTGGATGTAGGCGTCCTGGATGCTCCTCTCGAACACATGGTGCTTGTCCTGGACGAGGCCGGCCTCGTAGGCAGCCTCCATGGAGTCGGGGAAGCCCACGGTGGCCATGTTGTCAATGGACCGGAACAGCTGCACACTCCACGCCTCCTGGTCGCCGGGGAGTGTCACTGGCAATGAGGACGGTGCGACCTTGCCCTCGATGGCTACAAGGTCGACCAGGTGCTCCTTGTCACCGCCTTGTATCCTCCATCGCTGCTCGAAGTTGTGGAGCACGTCCCATGCCACGGGGCCCTCGAGCTTGGCGTGGATGTCGTGCCATGGCTCCCTGGGCCCGCCCTTCTCGAGCGTCGCAGACTCGTCCCTGAAGTTGACTTGGTTGAAGTCCTGGCTGTGTGCCTGCCCCGTGCCCAGTGTCCTGAACAGGGAGTGGGACTGCGTGTCATAGCGTCCATAGCTCACGTCGAGGCCGCCGACGAAGCTGACGATCTGGCGGCGCCCGTCCGACGACGACGACAGCTCCTGGTCGACGACAATTGCCTTCTGGTGGTGGCTGTAAAATATGGAGTCGGTAGGCCGCTTGGCGTCGAAGATGTAGCCTCTAACGTACATGTTCCTCGGGCAGAGGACGCACTGCACGCGGCTGCCGCGGAAGTACTTGGCCGTCACCTCGTCCCTCGTGCCCAAGAGGCCGGCTTCATACAAGCCTTCAATGGAGGAGACGTCGTTCCACACGAGCAGGAGCACGTGCACGCCCTCGTTGGCCTTGCGCTTCAGGAGCTCGCCAAGGGTTTCCTGCTGGTTCCCGTCACGCACCAGCGTGATGTGGGGGAACACCGACCAGCCGGTGATGTACACCAGATGCCGGGCATTGCTGATGGCGTCGTACAGGTCTTCCCAGCAGTGCCCGGGCTTGTAGAGCCCGCCGCCGTCGAGCTGGATCTTGGGGTCGAACTCCTCAGACGCATGCGCGTCCTGGTACAGGGTGACCCTGCACCCCGTCCTCTGCGAGAAGAAGGTGTGGGGCACCTTGGCGCCGCCGATGCCGATGCCGCCGCCCCACGCCAGGCCTTGGTCAGCGACATCGCGGAAGTTGATCTGCACGTGTATCTTGGGCCCATCCCAGAGCTTCTTTCTGTTGGCGCCAAGGACGTCGAACCAGCGGTCGATTGTGTCGTCGCTGTTGAGGAGCTCCAGAGCGGGCAGGTAGGCGCTGCCGAGGACTGTGTCGTCGGCGAGGCCAAGCTGCTCGATCATCACAGAGATGACGACGTCGGCGGCGTGGTGGGCGCAGTAGGCGCGGAGCGGCTCGTTCCATCGCGCGATTCCGGTTGAAGGGACGGCGATGGTACGCGTCCGGGCAACGCACGCACTGCCGAGGTAGATGGCCGCGTACACCCGCGGCAGGCCCTTGCCCAAACCCGTCGTCTCTTGGACACCTTGCACAATCTATGTACGGGAATAGCTTTTAGTTAAGTCGATAATTCAGAGTGTAGGCAGAGTCATAGTTTTGAATAGCATGCTATGTCATTTAGCGACGGCTCTGTCAAAAACTCTGAAAAGTTATATAGCGAAGCTAAGCCCATTTAGCATTTCTAAAATAATAATAATAATAAATGAAAAAAGTATGCATGCAATCATGCATCACATGTGATATATCCATATACTTGCATATAAATGTTCACACTAAAACATTCGAGCACTGATAAGGCATCCTAATTCATTAACCAAGTTTTGCATCAATATATATATAACAAGAAGAAAGAAATACGTAGAAATTTGGGCCGCTGCGACGAGGTTTCCGAAAAGCCTCTCACGGAAGCAAAACCGTGACTCTCGCGAAAGAAAAAAAAAAGAAAACGCGTTTTGTTTTTCCCTTTCCGAGAGGCACGGCCGTGACTCTCGCGAAAGCACAACCGAGCCTCTCGCGGAAGCAAAATCGTGACTCTCGCAAAAGAAAAAACAACAGAAAACGCGTTTTATTTTTCCCTTTCCGAGAGGCATGGTCGTGACTCGCGAAAGCATAACCGTGACTCTCGGGAAAAAAAAAGCAGAAAACATGTTTTTTTCGCGCAATTTTTTTTCTCGAAAAGCTAAGAAAGACCGGGGGGAAATCAAAACGTCGAAAAAACCCAAAAAAACATTTTAAAAGACAAAAATGCGTGCGGAAAAATAAAAAAAATCCGGAGGGAGCGTCCAGAGCGCGACACGTGGCGAATGGCTGAGAGCGCGCCAAGTGTCGCTGATCGTTGCAAGGCTCCCGAAGGAGTGCTCGTTAACTAGTTGCTCCCTCAATATATATAACAAGAAGGAAGAATGAGGTAGAAATTTGGGCCGCTGCGACGAGGTTTTCGAAAAGCCTAGAAAGTTTTGGTCCAATAGCAACTTATAGCGCCGCTAAATGACTCCAGATTTAGTACTACAGCAGAAAATAGCAAGTTTTAGCGGCATTTTCAATTTAGCACTAACAATGCAAAGATATAAAGGGAGGGCTCTTTAGTGACATATATAGCGAAGCTAACTTTGGTGTAAAGAAAAATGAAAAGACCAACGAGACACCCAGCTGACGTACATTGCCGAGGAAACCGGGGACAATGCCGGTGTGGCGGGAGCGGTCGTGGATGTTGTCGGCCCCCACGATGGTGGCATTGATGGTGCCGTGGAGCCGCAGATTCGCCATTGCTTGCTCCTTGGACCGGTAAGGAGAATGGGAATGAAGGATGTGGTGGTGACCGGTGAGCAAGCTGCTTCACTTGGATGGTGTCTCAAAGGTGTTGCTAGGCAGTGCATTTATAGCCGGCCGGTACGTGCAGATTGAGAGATGGAGGCTAAGTTCATGGATTCTTGCTTCAGATCAGACCTGCATCCAATTACCTTGCGCCCAATTGGCCAAATGAATTATATATGGCATGTGCCAGTGCCACTTGGCTAGTTGCCTCAATCGATTCTAGGCATTGCATCTAGTGGATCCTGCTACTGAAATTAGCTATTGGCCAATTCGAGGTGTTGCTAGGCAGTGCACTTATAGCCGCTACAGGTCCAACGAGAAAGATGCTTCAACATGTGCAGTGCGTGTGGATATCGAGGGCTGGAGGATAAATTAGATGCTTCAACATTAGCCAATTGGTTTATAGGTTAATATATCATGTGCCACTTGCATGGCTAGTTGCCTCAGTCGCACGTGCTAAACCGAACTCTGCCGAAAGCCCCATCTTGACGCTAGCTACATCCTTATCCTGTTACGCATGTGATTACGAGCTGCAAAACTAGTTTGCTAAGAATTAAGCCCTAGCTTTGCTTCACATGCACATATTCTGCACCTTGCTTCAAGTGTGAACTGAGAGCTGGAGGCTAAGTTAAACAACTCTCACTTCAGATCTGCAGTGTCCATAAGGAGGTGCAGTCATATGGATCCTATTCATACAACCGACGCCCAATCGGCCAATTGGTTTATATGCTAATCATGTGCCACTTGGCAAGTTGCCTCAATCTTGTCTGCTGCAATGATCTGCGCGTAAAGCATATCCGATCTTTAGGCTAAGTTCATCGATTCTTGCTTTCAGATCAGCCGCGTCCACAAGGATCAAGGTGCAGCTGTGGATCCTATTCAAATCACCTACCGCCCAGTTAGCCAAGTGATTTATTGGTTAATCCATCATGTGCCACTTGCATGGCTAGATGCCATTCATCAAATTACCTATAGCACCCAATTGTTCAATTGGTTTATAGGTTAGTCATGTGCCACTTCCCTCAATCGCACGTGCTAGACCGAACTATGCAGAAAGCCCCATCTTGACGCTAACTACATCCTTATAGCCACCACTTATAGCCACTCATAAAATAAGGTTAGCTATAATTAGCTATAAGAGTACTAATTTTTCTCACCTTCTCTCTATCTCTTTCTTCATATTTATTGTATCGACTTAGGAATCCGCATATATATAGCTACGCTTTTGCATGAGACCCCACTCCCCTGAATTTTTCATGTCTCTCTCCTCCACATAGGCTAAATTCCCATGTAAGCGGGTTATAAGCATGTTATTGTACTTGCTCTTATCCGACTTATTAAAAATAAAAAAAGTCTTTAACATGCTTGTTTGGCCGTTACTTTTTCAGACACGTGGAAACCATTGGAAACAAGCACAACTTATTATTAATGCATGAGAAGTCCAATATTATTATTTTCACCTTAATTTTTGATATATTTAGCTTTTCATGAATCTAATTGATCAGATTCATCAATGCAGGCATTCATAATTTAACTACACATGTGATTACGAGCTGCAAAACTAGCTTGCTAGGACTTTGGTTATCTAGCTTTGCTTCACATGCATATATTCTGCACCTTGCTGCAAGTGTAAGCTGAAAGCTGGAGGCTAAGTTAAACAACACTTACTTCAGATCCGCAGTGTCCATAAGGAGGTGCAGCCAATTGGTTTTTATATGCTGATCATGTGCTGCTTGGCAAGTTGCCTCAACCCCATCTGCTGCAATGATATCTGTGTGTAAAGCATGTCCCATCTTGAATCTACATCTTAGAGCAACTCTGGCAGATCCTTCCCAACCAAAAAAGAAAACCGCCATTGTGAATAGGTGCTAGGTAATTTGAATGGCAACTAGCCAAGTGGCCGGCATGCTTTCCAAGGTTTAGCACGTGTGACTGACGCAACTAGCCATGCATGCAAGTGACACATTATTAACCTATAAACCAATTGGGCGCTAGGTAATTTTGGCAACTAGCCATGCAAGTGGCACATGATGAATTAACATATACAAATCACATGGACATGCAAGCTGCACCTCCTTGTGAACGCTGCTGATCTGAAGCAAAAATCGATGAACTTAGCCTCCAGATCTCAATCTAAACGTATCTCTTGAAGCATCTTTCTCCTTGGACCTGTGCCGGCTATAAATGTACTGCCTAGCAACACCCTTCGTGCCACCATCCTAGCTAGCTAGTGAAGCAGCGTGCCCAGCAGTCACCACCACATCCTCCATTCTCCTTAGCGTACGTCTTGAGATCCAAGGAGCTAGCAAGCAATGGCGCATCTGCGGCTCCACGGCACCATCAACGCTACCATCGTGGGGGCCGACAACATCCACGATCGCTCCCGCCACACCGGCATCGTCCCCGGCTTCCTCGGCAATGTACATCCGTTCTTGATCTTTTTAGTTTACATTGTAGTTTTAAATAGCGCGCTATCTCCGCATTATACCGTTTGGAGTGGCATTGTACTAAGCCGTTTAGCACCATTTACCACCAGTTCACGCTATAGCGCAATTTAGCACCCTCTTTTTGTCGCTATTTACCATAGCCTGCTATTTAAAGCTTTTGTTTGCACTTCATGATGAATGGTTAATTGACTTAACTAGAAGCAATTAGTTCCCGTATGTAGATTGTGCAATGTGTATGTCTTCTTGATCTTTTTCAGTCTACAAAATCACACCAAACCGTTTAGCACCCCATTAACGCACTATTTTTGCGCTGTTTGTTATTGGGTGTGACTAGATCTCAGTCAACTGACATTTAGCAAGATTATTGTCATAATCCGCTATTTAAAATTTTGATTATGAATAATGATGAACTTAACTAAAAATGTGTAATTCCCGTACATAGATTGTGCAAGGTGTGCAGGAGACGACGGGTTTGGGCAAGGGCCTGTCGCGGATGTACGCGGCCATCTACCTCGGCAGCGCGTGCATCGTGCGAACGCGTACCATTGCCGTCCCTGCAGCTGGAAGCGCGCAATGGAACGAGCCACTCCGCGCCTATTGCGCCCACCACGCCGCCGACGTCGTCATCTCCGTCATGATCGAGCAGCTCGGCCTCAACGACGACACGGTCCTCGGCCGCGCCTACCTGCCCGCCCGGGAGCTCCTCAACAGCAACGGCACAACAATCGACCGCTGGTTCGACGTCCTTGGCGCGGACAGGAAGAAGCTCCCGGATGGGCCCAAGATACAGGTGCAGATCAGCTTCCGCGATGTCGCCGACCAAGGCGTGTCATGGGGCGGTGGCGTCGGCTCCGGCGTGGTTCCCCACACCTTCTTCTCCCAGAGGCCCGGGTGCAGGGTCACCCTGTACCAGGACGCGCACGCGTCTCCGGAGTTCGACCCCAAGATCCAGCTCGACGGCGGGGGGCTCTACAAGCCCGGGCATTGCTGGGAAGACATATACGACGCCATCAGCAACGCACGGCACCTGGTGTACATCACCGCCTGGTCGATGTTCCCCCACATCACGCTGGTGCGGGACCGGGACGGCGCCCAGGAAACCCTCGGCGAGCTCCTGAAGCGCAAGGCCGGCGAGGGCGTGCACGTGCTCCTGCTCGTGTGGAACGACATCTCCTCCATTGATGGCCTGCACGAGGTCGGCGTCATGGACACGAGGGACCAGCTCACGGCCAAGTACTTCCGCGGCAGCCGCGTCCAGTGCGTCCTCTGCCCGAGGAACTGGTCCGTCAGAGGCTACATCATCGACCCCAAGACGCCCGTCGACACGGTCGTTTACAGCCACCACCAGAAGGCCATCACCGTCGACCAGGAGCTGCCTGAATCTTCGTCCGGGTCGGACGGGCGCCGCCAGATCGTTAGCTTCCTCGGCGGCCTCGACATGTGCAATGGACGCTACGACACGCAGTCCCACTCCCTGTTCAGGACGCTGGGCACGGGGCAGGCGCACAGCAACGACTTCAGCCAAATCAACTTCAGCGACGAGGACGCGACGCTTGACAAGGGTGGGCCGAGGACGCCATGGCACGACATCCATTCCAAGGTCGAGGGCGCCGTGGCGTGGGACGTGCTGCACAACTTCGAGCGGCGATGGATGAAACAAGGCGGTGGCAAGGAGCACCTGGTCGACCTTGTGGCCCTCGAGAGCAAGGTCGCTCCGTCCTCGTGGCCGGTGACGCTCCCCGGCGACCACGAGGCGTGGAGTGTGCAGCTGTTCCGGTCCATCGACAGCATCTCCACCGTCGGCTTCCCCGACTCCATGGAGGCTGCCTATGATGCTGGCCTCGTTCAGGACAAGCACCGAGTGTTCGAGAGGAGCATCCAGGACGCCTACATCCACGCCATACGTGCCGCAAAGAGCTTCATCTACATCGAGAACCAGTACTTCGCCGGCAGTTCCTTCCAGTGGAAAACCCACGACGGCATAGACCCGGCGGACGTCGGGGCGTGCCAGCAGATCCCCAGAGAGCTCTCGCTCAAGATCGTGAGCAAGATCGAGGCCGGCGAACGCTTCGCGGTCTATGTCGTGGTGCCCATGTGGTCGGAAGGCACCCCTACGGGGCGATACAGGCAGGCGATGCTGGACAACCAGAGGAGGACGATGGCCCTGATGTACGACGACATCGCCGTTGCGCTGCAGGCCAAGAAGATCGACGCCGACCCCAGGGACTACCTTACCTTCTTCTGCTTAGGGAACCGGGAGGCCAAGAGGGAGGGCGAGCACGAGCCGGCAAAACGCCCAAAGGATGGGACGGACTATGCCAGGGCGCAGAAGGCACGCCGGTTCATGATCTACGTTCACTCCAAGATGATGATAGGTACAGCCGGTACTCCATTAATAGTATCTGATGTTCTGCTTCCATTGCATTGCTTCATCATCTTGATAGCTAACTAAGTACGTACGTCTCGTCTCGTTCAGTTGATGATGAGTACATCATTGTGGGATCTGCCAACCTCAACGAGCGGTCCATGGCCGGGGACAGGGACAGCGAGATCGCCATCGGCGCCTACCAGCCGCACCGTGTCAACACCGATGCCGAGCTCGCCAAGGGGCACGTCCATGGCTTCCGGATGTCGCTGTGGCACGAGCACCTCGGCAGGACGTACGACGACTTCCTCCGCCCGGGGAGCCTAGAGTGCGTGCGGAGGGTCAACAAGATGGCCGATGAGTACTGGAACCTCTATGTCGGCGACCAGCAGCTCACGGACGACCTCCCCGGCCACCTGCTCACCTACCCCGTCGCCGTAAGCAAGGCCGGCATGGTCTCTACGCTCAAGGGTTTTGAATTCTTCCCTGACACGAAGGCTCGCGTGCTTGGTAAGCCGACTGGAATAAATGACTATTTTATGAGCATATAGATCCTGGTTAATTTGCTGCTCCTGGTCCTAGCCAGTGTTGATTAATGCTGGCACCTCAACTGTCTTAGTAGTCAGGATTCAGTGATTTTCTTGAAATTATTTTCCATTTTCTGTTAGCTAGTTTGCTAACGTGAGCCACGATTTGTGGGAGAGATCGGACATGAGCACGGTCGTTTTCTCTTTGAATAAATGAAGGAAGAAATCAATAACATTGCAGACATTTATGCAGCGCAAAAACACTATCTTGACTCCTCGCCGCAGTTCATAGCTTCGGCCAACAGCTAGATAGTGGCATGTTATCTTCAGCTAGGTGTTGATGTCCTGTTTTAACCACAGGAGAAACAATATGTGATTGATTTTGATTGTGAACTTTATTCGAATAAATTTTCATTGTAGCCCATTCTGTGGAGAAACTATATGTCAACAAAGGTCTCAAAGCGCTAGGAAACCTTTTCTGGTGAGCAAGGCAGCAAGCAAATACAGAATTGACCGGTTTATAAGAAAAACTAGGCCAAAAACTAACATGAAAAATAAACGCTGTCAAAAATAGACCACCACCTCCTAATATGACATCGACCCAGAGCAGTTGTAAGCAAGATCTTCAAAGACACCTTCAAAAACAAAAAAACGGTTTCCAAGGATACCGATGTCACCGGCATTCACCCCCGTCGATCAATAAGCTTTAGCCTATACCCATGCGCGACCGCCCAACCGAACATTGTGAAATGTCCGGTCTAGACAACAACCTCCAACGCCACTCCTCCCTGGCCGGCCACAGCCTAATAGAAATACTCTTCGACAATGCCTCCAAGAGAAGGAGGACACCCACAGGAGCCAACATCACTGGCAAAGACATGTCCAAGAACAAGGCCTACCCCACCACCTCTGGCTGGTCAATTCTCTAGTCTGCCTTGGCAATTGTGAATTTTCAATTTGTGGGTCAAAGTCTTTGCCCCATCAAAGCATCCGTTGAGAGAAACAAAGCCTCAAATCTTGCACTTGCCGCCAATTCAAAAGGCACTGGACTATTTGCCCTACTAAACTAAACTAATCCTAGGAGAGAACCATCAGATGCCACCTCTCGAATCTAAGAATGGAATGGCAGTCGAAAGTAGCTCGCAACAACCTCAAGTAGAGGCACATAAGATGAGCGTACAATAAACATGCATGCATTAATTAAGGAACAACCCAAAATGGACAGAAGCACAGCATACAAAAACACATGAGACGAAAGGTATCAAGGGCAATGACATACCAAGCAACAGTAAACTACTGAACAGAATATGATTTACCTTATGAATGAACCCAACAGTAGCAGTAGTATCCAACGGCCTCCAACAACACGGAGGTTTTCAACGTCTCACCTCCAAACTAAAACAAGCAATTAAACAGAAAGTTAAAAACAAAACCAAACGGTGCCATGGCAGTAACTCATATCAGTTAAAAGAAAAGAACAAAAGCAGTAAGCATCCATGTGAAAACCCAGTAGGATCTAGACAAGAGAAAAGGTGGACCACATTAGTCTATTCTCCACACGGCTGAGAGCACACTTATAATCCCAGCCGCTGATTAGACCACCAAAAGCTACTAATAGTCACATGTACACCCCAGCCCCATTGAAACCATGCTACCACAGGAACCATAATCAGCAAACAGATCTAACACACGAAACAAACCTGAAGACGACAACAAAAAGCAAACAGACCAAATGAAGATGAATTCAGCAGACTAATTGTGATGTAAAGGCCACATAGTTTACTGCACTACCGGAACAGGGCTCTAAGCCGACAGCCAAATATATGCCGACGGCCACCGTCGGCCTAATCCGAGCTATGCCGACGGCGAGCTCCTGGCCGTCGGGCTATCCACGTCTACGCCGACAGCAGCCGTCGGCACATCACAGCCGTCGGCTTATCCCAGACTACGCCTACAGCTGCCGTCGGCATAGATGCGGGCCCGCTGACAACGGTCATCACGGCCGGCTAACGACGTCTAATCTATGCCGACGGCCGTGACGGGTGGCCGTCGGCATAGATACGGGTGACACGTCACCGATCCAGAGTGCACCGACCAGGACCTATGCCGACGGCAGCCGTCGGCATAGCTGACACATCATCGATCCGCGGCGCTGTCCATCTTCCCTGGCCGCAGCTATGTCGACGGCTTTGCCGTCGGCATAGTTTTTTTCCCCATATAGTATTATTATTATTACTAAGCATACAGTATGTGTTAATAAGCATACATATAGATTGTGTTAATAAGCATACATATAGTATGTGTAAATAAGCATATAGTGTGTTAATAAGCATATAGTATGTGTTAATAAGCATACATATAGTTTTTTTTCTTTTTCTTCACTGTTTTCTTTATTATTATTATTTAACTAACTTACATACAGTATGTGTTAATAAGCATACATACATAATTTTTCGGTTTGTACAGAGCGGTGTGACCCCCGTCATGAACGGTGCCGCCACCAGCCGACAACTAGAATGGGGAACAGCCGCATCGGGTCTATACGAAGGGGACTTTGCTCCAAGTTTTTATATATATCGGATGACCTACCACAACCGGGTGGTGTTATGGCATGTCCAAAGAGGCGGCACGCATCTCCGGGGTGTGGCACCGTCATGGACGGCGCCGCCGCCGGCACCTGGAGGGGGGGAACGGACGCGTCGGGTCTACATGGAGTGGATGTTTCTGTGGGTTTGGCCCGGATGTTGCTCCCGGGTGTCCCTATGGGCGGACCTGACACAACCGGGTGGAGAGGTCCACTGGTCAAAGCCCGTCCGTGGGAAGTTAAAGGGCTAGATCTCGTGGTCAACCGCTCCTGGGTTAGGCGGGACGGGGGCCCTGGGGGGTAGCAATGCCACCGGAGCGTCGTACCAGGCCCTCATACATGCGGGGTGGTGTTGTGGCAT
>NC_041393.1:742749250-742749938 GCF_002162155.2 Triticum dicoccoides | reverse complement strand
AACTAAGCTCCAGATCGAGCACGCGATCGAGGGCGGCCATGGCGCTCCCATACCCGCGACCAGGCCACGGCCTTGGCGGACGAAGCTGCTCGAATTCGGCCCCTCCCCTCCCCTCCCCTCTGTGTGGTTCCGGGAGAGGAGAGGGCCGAGCGATTTAAAAAAAATAAAAAATCTATATGAAATAATAATACATAAAAAACATAAAAAAGGGAAAATATAACTATAAAAAAACACTATATGAAATAAAAGGAAAAATATAACTATACAAAAACATTAAAAAACCTAAAAAAGGGAAAAATATAACTATGCCTACGGCAAAGCCGTCGGCATAGCTGCGGCCATTGGGGGTGTTTCAC
The DNA here is from genome assembly GCF_002162155.2 of Triticum dicoccoides. Taxonomy (NCBI): domain Eukaryota; kingdom Viridiplantae; phylum Streptophyta; class Magnoliopsida; order Poales; family Poaceae; genus Triticum; species Triticum dicoccoides. Next base: position 742,749,582 of record NC_041393.1, on the reverse strand, counting down.
GCGGATCGCTGACATGGCATCTATGCCGATGACAGCCATCGGCATAGATTGCCTTATCCCCTCGCGCGCTGCCCTGTCCACTCGTTCTCCCCAGCTAGCTAGCGCCCGTCCCTGACTACACCCGAACTGCTCGTTGCCGTCGCCGACTCCCCGCCCCTGGTCGCCGCCGCCGCACTCACCCCCGCCCTCTACTGCTGCCCACTCGCCGTCGCCGCACTCGCCCATGCCCCTGCCGCCGCCCACTCGCCTCGCCCGCACCCCTTGCCGCCCCCACCCTCGCTGCCGCCGCCTCACCCCTTGACTCCCCGCCCCTTGCGGCCGCCGCCACACTC
>NC_041393.1:742745301-742749114 GCF_002162155.2 Triticum dicoccoides | reverse complement strand
ACTCGACCCTGCCCCTGCGTCGCCGCCGCCCCACTCGCCCCGCACCCGCGCGCGCCGCCGCCGCCTACTCCACCTCGTCCCCTACCGCCGCCGCCCTGCCCCGCCCCGACTCCCTGCCTGCTCCTTCTCCGGTCAGGTGAGCTAGCCTTTTTTCAATTTATTTCATTTGTTAGATGAATGCTACTCTTAGATGCATGAATGGATATTAGATGCATGGATGAATGGATATTAGATGTGTATGCTAGATAGATGAATAAAATGTAGTTTTTTTGTTTTGTTTAGTTTTATTTGGTTTGTGAATGGATGTTAGTCAAGTTAACAAATATTTTACACACTTAGTTTGTTAAATATAGATGAATAGATTTTGGTTAAGTTTGTGATAGATGGATGGATATTGGTTAAGTTAGTATTTGGTCAAGTTAGTGTTATGGTCATGTTGATTCATATATAAGAGGCAAATCGAGGCACTTGGTTTCTAAAATACTTAATAAAGATTTTTTCTGCAATTTGACATGTTGTTTCATGTCGACTCATAATGTTGTGCCAAATGGTTAATGTGAGGTGAAGACCTAAATTTTTTCACTTGATGGAATTAACAGGATTTGTGGTGTTCCATCTTCGTGGAGTGACCGTCGACGTCGGAGGTGTTGGTCCACGATCGTCCCTCCTTTGATCGACTACATCCTCTACATCAGAGGGTGAGCAACAATTCCATGACCTCGTCCACTTTTTTTTCCATGTCACTGGATTGGATTTTCACATCAAGTCGCGTAACCTAGGTCTCCTGTCCGAAAGGGTTGCATCGATAAATATGCATTCAATTGCATATTTATCACCGCAACTCTTTCCGATCTGGCAGAGTGATAGTGGTCGCGGTGGCGGTTTTGGCGGAGGTGGACTTGGCGGTGGCGGTTTTGGCGGAGGTGGACTTGGTGGTGGTGGTGGTTTTGGCGGAGGTGGACTTGGCGGAGGTGGTGGTTTTGGCGGAGGTGGACTCGGTGGTGGTGGTGGTTTTGGCGGAGTTGGACTCGGTGGTGCTTGATGTCGATGATGATTCCGTGTATGCGGTCGTTGTGCCATGTCTTTCATGTTTCAACTTTTATGATGTTTCATGTCTTGCACTACTCTTATGTTCGTGAACTTTCGCTGGTAATGATCTTTAGATGATGAACTTGACTATGTTTAAATGATGATGATGAACTATCATATTTCATATTATTCTGCTTTGAAATGCTGTCAAATGAATTGAAAAAGAGAAAACAGGAAAAAAAAACTATGCCTACGGCAAAGCCGTCGGCATATATACGCTCAGGAGCCACCAGGAGGCGACACGTGGCAGGGCTTTGCCGTAGGCATAGCCTTGCCGCTAGGTCAAACCAGGGGGCGACACGTGGCAAAGGTATGCCTACGGCAAAGCCGTCGGCATAGATTAAATCTATGCCGACGGCTTTGCCGTAGGCATATCTTTGCCACGTGTCTTCTCCTGAGTCGCCAGCAGTTTTGATGGCGCCGTCCGTTGCCGTCAGACGGAAAACAACGCCGACGGCTAAACTATGCCGACGGCTGCCCCACGGCCGTCGGCATACCCTCCTATGCCGACTGCTATACTACGCCGACGGTCTGACAGAAGTACGCTGACGTGATCTACACTGACGGGGCTATGCCGACAGCAGCCATAGGCATAGATCTATGCCGACGGCATATGACCTATGCCGACGACCCTGGGCCGTAAGCATAGCCCGCGAGTCCGGTAGTGCTGCATCCACACCTCGTTGACAACACTACTATAATCTAGGCCATCAATTCAATTCAGGATCTAGACAAGCACCTCGCTGACAACAAAACTATAATCCAGGCCACCAATTCAATTCAGTAGGGCTTATCCATTCAAAAAAAATAACAAAAGTACCCAGCATCCATGTGGAAACTAATAAAAAAACCGGCATGATCCAGACAAGGAAGAAAGTTTACTACCCACACCTTCCTAGCAGCACACTTATAACCCCAAACACTATCAGTAAAGCATCTTGAAACAGACTTTTGCCCCGCTTTATATATAAAGCCACAATCGAACAAGGTACACGGCCGAACGATACAAGATGAGGAGGTGGGCCTCTTACAAAACCGATCCCACAATAACCGACATACGCAAACTACGCAACGAAAGAGAATACAGGATTACTTCTATTGTCAGTAGCATCTCATGAAGCAATAATGTAGAAAACAATATTATTTCTATATCCGTAAAACAAATACTCCTACTCGCACTACTAGGAAAATGCTTATACGTAGAACTTTACCAGTAGCGCCTGTTTAGGACCCCGCGCTACTGGTAACTACCAGTAGCGCTTGGTACAAAACGCGCTGCTGGTATTACTTAGCAGCAACGTGGGTTTTTTTGGGCAGCGCTACTAGTAAGTGTGCCATCCCACACCCCCAGGTTAATACATAGTAGCAGCGTGGGTGATTAACCCATCGCTACTGCTAAAGATATAGTTGTAGCGCCTGGTGTGCAAAACATGCTATTGCTATTTCCTCTGCGTGTAAACTAGTGGGCCCATTTAGTAGTAGGGGGTGTTTGCTAAGCCACGCTACCACTCACGGGCACACCCATCCGTCTATCTCGCACCGCTCGGAGAAAATCCCCCTCCTCTCTCTCTCTCTTTGTTGCGCCCAAAACATTGCCAAGATCCACCGCAACTAGCAATGGCGAGGTGAGAGGTGGCCGGATCCGACACAGGTTGGTCTCTCCCCTCCTTCTTTGCCCACCCTCTCCTCCTCATCTCATCTTGTCTTCCTTTTTCTGCAGGTCGCCATGGCGCAAACGGCGACGACGGCAGGAGGGGCGAACATCCGTGGGGCAGGACGCCGCCATGGAGATGGAGCTCCTTCTCCCCACGACGCAGAGGCCCCATGGAGCCTCCCTCCTTCTCCGGTGACTTCTTCTCAGGCCCCACCCCCTACCTCTGCCCCCCTCTCCTATTCTTTGAGATGTGCCACGTTCTGTTTCAGATCCATCCACCCATGGATGATATCTGGCAAATTAGCTTGGTAGAGAGTTAGTGGTTCAGGGTCCAAGTTTATGCAGTTCTGTCATGTAACTTATCTGCATTTTGTATTTCAGGCTTCAGTTCTAGCAAACCCGAGTCATGTTTCTTGTTACTGAAAATAGGATTAATTGCAAATATCTTCCATATATATTTTTACCTTAAAGTTTGCATTTGCCATGAGTTCAAACAGTTAGCATGAGCTTATTGAAAAGGCAAAATCAAAGTATACTGCATCTATATGGGAGTCCACACATGCCCTTTTTTCACACATTTTGTAATAGTGAAAGTAACGATTGTAATACACGGTGCGCTCAACCTAAAGAAGGCTTTACTTTGCAGGCAAGCGTCAGAAATAACCTTTTTATGCTACTGTATGTAGAGCAATGAACATCATAATGCGGTAAATGAGTTAAGGTGCTGGTTTCAAGTTGCGCGTCCTCGAGGATGTGATACTAATTTAGTAAATTGGTCTGATTTGTTTGTGCTACTCGTTTATTAAATAATTTTGGTATGATATTGATATGTAATATCTGTAGTAGCATTTAACTCCTGGTAATAGATGACCATATGTGTTATCTGCATGAGTGCTCACTTAAGCTTGTGAACTGTTATTTCATATATACTGCCATTTAAATATATATAGTACATGGCTGTATATATGAGATTCTTTCATTTAAATATTTTCTTTGTCAGCTTTGGTTCTACATAGTGGTTTGTATAACTTAGAGCATGGGAATTAGGAGTACGGCACGGACCAACTCTT
>NC_041393.1:742710757-742745016 GCF_002162155.2 Triticum dicoccoides | reverse complement strand
CTTACTGTTGGATTTGAACACGTTCTTGTATTTTCTTCTGTGCACTTGCTGAAAATATAATGTAGTTAGTTGCTTCAGATCCTGTTCTGCGTGCACTGTAGTTGCTTACTATAATCTATCTGAAAGTTAATGGTTTGTGTCCACTGTTAATTCACAGCGGCATATGGCACCCTCTTAGCGTAATGGGATACGGACACCATTTCAGGAACAGAGGAACACTGGCCATTCAGGTAAATATATCATTAACTTTTCACTACATCATGCTCGTGGATCCTAAAGATGCTCTCTGCAAGACAAATCATAGATCCTAAAGAATTAAAAAGACAAAGGTAAATGAAGAGGCATGAACGAATTAGAGATGATATATTACAAACAAGAGATACCATATCTTCTACTCTATCGGGGATGATTTGCACAACAGTTACCCCATTGACTTCCTGAACACGCCCACACAAAATGGCTTGAACCCAAACGTCTTAAAAAGTCAAGGTCAATTGTCTTGTCATTCTACTCCCTACATGTATTATCATCAGCTTCAAGTAAGCGTGTATGCTTCAAATGTGAGAGTTCTGAATTTTTTAGTTGCAACTTAGCTACTATTTCATCCGGTTTATTGTACCACACTTTTGTCTCAGGTTATCTGGTTTATAATTATCTGATTTTCTGATTATTGCATAAATTTTAGTCCTTTACACTTTAGTTAGTTATTGTAAAGCATTTTCAGTTTCTGCATAGATACAAGTAGTATTCACAAGTCATCTTCAATTTCTATCATACAAGTTGCATGTGCTCAGAAGTGACCTGTTGATCATGTGCAGATTCAACTTAAAAACCAGTTTGTTTAAAAGGTTGATGATTGTGGCCAGACACATGATTCTTCACTTGGCTGCTGGATCACAATGGTGTCTCACTTCTCAAAATTTAATTTGAATGACATGGCAACATTTTTTCTCCACTTGGTATTTGCAAGAATTATTTTGATATCATACCATGAGAACTGACTAGCTGCGGCGGCGGCGACGACGACGGCATCGTCACGGTGCTGCGGCGGCGGCGACGACGACGGCATCGTCACGGTGCTGCGGTGGCGGCGACAATGACGGCATCATCATGGTGCTGCAGCGGCGGCGACGACCATGACGACGACATCAACACCATCAAACACGGGCTTGTGGAGGCGCCGACGCCCGATGACCTATACGCGTGCATATATTGTGTGTGTGTGTTTGTATATATGTGTGTATTAATTATCTATATCAGACATGTATGATTGACTATACACATAAAATGTACGTATTATTAAATGCGTGTATGTGAGTACTATGAAATGTATGTCTAAACTGGAATAGTTAAATTTTTATTTTATTTTTAATCCTAATTAGTTACTAGTAGCGTGGGTGTGTCATACATGTGCTACTACTATTCCATTAGTAGTAGCGTTGGTGTGAACTAGTAGTAGCGTAGGGCATCGGCGCTACTGGTATGTCTGGTTATCAGTAGCGTGGGGTAAAACACGCGCTACTACTAAAAAATAGCTGTAGCGCCGTAGCAGTAGCGCGGGAACCCACGCTACTGGTACGCAAAAAACCCACGCTACTGGTAATGTTTTTCCTAGTAGTGTCGGCTTGAGATCTACAGCCTTGAAAGCCCATGCACGCGACAGTGCTTAAGAGAAAGTATAATAAAATGATGGAAGCATGCTATAAGAATTTAAATAATATATTCTTGCTGAGTTATAGAAGAGAAGAGAGACATGTTGTAGATAAACAGCCAACTACAGCACATGCTACTAGGCACTTTCTGAGAGTGAAAGGTGGGCCATAGTGGTACATATTTATAGCTAATTATTGGAGCATAGTTACTAGTACAGTTGTTGCCTGTTGGCTATATGATGTTCATACATGACCCACTTCACTCTCTCACAAAGAGGATGCTTGGATACGTTTTAGTCTCATGACTAAAAGTAGTGGGACTAAAACTTGCTAGCCTCACCCATGCTTGGATCCAAATACTAAAGAGACTAAAATCAAGTTAATGAGCATTTATTATCCTCAAACCCTCCAATCCAGAACTCGCATGTGTTAAAGGAGAGGAGTTAAATGAGAAGAGAGAGGACTAATCCACATTTTAGTAAGGGTACCCCTGACTAAAAAAATTTAGTCTCAAGACTAGTTTTAGCCCTCTTTAATCAGGGGTGCTTGGAACTTTATCCTCTTAAAGAGACTATTTTTAGTCAGACTAAAATAAGTCCCTTGAATCCAAGCACACTCAAAGTCTCTAGGAGCATGTGTTGTAGTTGACTGTTAATTAGTAGCTCTTCTCTTTCTTCCAACTCGGCAAAAATATAATATTTAAAGTCTTACAACTCGCCTTATTGTACATGCTCTACAAATAACATGACAACAATATATAGCCAGCAGTCGGCCATATTATTAACCATGCTAAGTATCCACCAGCGTCCCATCGGGCAAAGCAAAAAAAATTGTGGGCGACACAAAATTTGATACTTCCTGTATCTCCCTCGTGGTTGGTGAAGATGGGAAAGAACACAAGAAGCTGAACAGGGGAGAGAAGGAGTGAGTAAGTATGCTCCATTTTGCAGGACTCCTTCCACTTGGTCCACCTCCCACGCCATCTACCTTGTCCGTTGGGGTCAATTCTGTTAGGTTGATCTTTCTCCCGTTCGAGCCCAACGGGTCGAACGGGCCCTTGCGTCGCGCCCTGATCGGGGGCGCCCAATCAAACCATGGTTGGTGGGTCCTTGTGACCCGCGCTATATAAACAGAGGTGGGGGCCGGGGCCCGAGTTACGAGGTTAATCGCTGCCACAATCCCCACCAATAATCCCTACCGATCTAGGGTTAGCGCGATGCTCACGGGAAGCTCCATCACCGCCGCCATCCACTCTTTGCCATCTCCGCCGTCGCCATCCACAATGGCCACTCCGGCGGGATCATCTGGCCAGGGAGAAGGTAGGTCTACCGGATCTACTAGCCTACTCTGACCAGGCACGAAAGACTACATGCTAATATACCGGAGAAGTGATTCCCTAGAGATAAAAGGGTATTCAGACGCAGATTTTGCGGGGGACAAAAATGATAGAAAATTCACATCAGGATACATATTCACCCTCGTTGGGGGAGCTATATCGTGGAAAAGCTCCAAACAGTCGATAGTTGCATCATTTGTGATGTATGCAGAATTCATAGCATGTTTCGAGGCCACGGGGCAGGCGATATGGCTAAAAAATTGTACCCAACTTGAAAGTGGTAGATTGTATTCACAAACCACTAAAGATGTACTGTGATAACCGGCCCGCAGTATTTTACGCTCACAACAACAAGTCGAGTAATGCTGCCAAAACAATAGAGATAATGTATTATGTTATGAAAGATAAAATCCAGGATCAAACTATAAGTCTCGAGCATATAAGGACAAAGGATATGCTTGCGGATCCGCTAACGAAAGCCTTACCACCCAATGTGTTCAAGGAACACTTAGCCGGCATGGGTTTAAGGGAAAGCTTTATGATTCCTGGATAGGCCCAAAAGGAACAGAATTTTTTTCTAAACAAAACGTATGTTGTAGCTGTATGATTCTATCGGCAATTAAGTTGTGACGATGAAACATGCTCTATGTACCAATATATGATGAAACAAATAAATTAGAAAGTATAAGGTTAAAAGTAAAGTTGAGATCAAGGGGGAGAATGTTAGGTTGATCTCTCTCCCGTTCGAGCCCAACGGGTCGAACGGGCCCTTGCACTACAAAAAAAAGACACATCCGTGACATTTTGGGCGGAACGAAATTTTTTCCTGTCATACTTATGACACTTCTATGACGATAATTGTGAGAAAACCCGGTATCATCATAGATGTGGTGGGCTCCTACTTCTATGACAAAAAATCATGACAGAAAATTGGCTTTTCATCCTGGGCGGGCCGGAGACGCAGCTGCATGACATTCTTTGGGTCGTCCATGACGGAAAAAACCGTGGTAGAAGCGAGGGCAAGGAAAATATCGGGGAGTTCCCAGTTATGGTGGGTGGTCGGGGGCCGAGCGATGCGTATTTCTCTCGTACCGTACGCGCTTGGGTGAGAGGCGTTGGGCTCTAACTGAACCTGAGCGAGGCGTTCGCCTACTGAACCCGAGCGATTGCACTGCAGGCTACGCGTTACTGAACCCGAGCGATCGATCGATGGCTGTTAACTGAACCCGATCGAGCAATTCCTTCGCTACTGCTGCTAACTAAAACCGATCGATACTGCCTCTTGATGAACAGTGAGCATTGTTGGGGGGTTTGGATGAACAGGACCCCGTGGTATTGCCTCTGGATGAACAGGACCCCGATCGATCAAGCCGGTTGGGGCTGGATGATCAGGACCCTGTAGAGGGCTGGATGAACAGGACGACCCCATGGAGGGCTGGATGAACAATAGACGGTGGAGGGGTAGATGAATAGTAGATGGTGGAGGGCTAGATGAACAGGAGCCCGTGGAGAGGGGTGGTTAAACAGTAGCCGATGGAGTAGCGCGCGGTGGAGGCTGGATGAACAGGAGCCCGTGGATGAACAGTCGCTGGTGGAGGCTAGAGGAGGTCGACGGTGGATGAACAATAGCCCATGGAGGCTGGATGAGGTCGACGATGGAGATGAACAGTATCTTGTGGAGTCCCATTTTGCGGTACGCCACACCCCTCCCGATGAACATGACTCCCGCTTCGACCGTAGCACTCCAACACAAGTCCGTTTCCTCCGTTTTGCGGTACGCCACACCCTTCCCGATCAATAGGACCCTGTTTCGACCGTAGGAGGTCCAACACAAGTTCATTTCCTTTGTTTTGCGGTACGCCATACCCGTCCCGATGAAAAGGCTCCCATTTCGAACGTGGCCGGTAGAACACAAGGTCGTTTCCTCCGTTCTGCGGTACGCCAGGCCTCGTTTCCATTGGCTGTTCCGTCCAAGCCCTCCCGATGAACACGTCGATGCATTCCATTCTGACCCAGCCGGTTGGCTCCCCATGAACACGACAACGACACTGTTTCTCCGTTTCGACCCAGCCATGTACACGAGCCCTGGCCGTATGTATGCGTGAGTAGGCGTTTGAGACCCCGCCCGTATGTACGTACATGGCCATATTTTCTTTCTTGCACTCTGGCCGATGTACGTACGTGTACATGCTACGTGTGCGCCTCTACTATGACACGTGCGCGCCTCTACATCGACCAGTATGTATGTACACGCTCGCGACCAGAATGACAACGCTACGTACACTTCGACCAGGTGGGTCCCGACTGTCAGACACTTCCTTGTGTGCAAAGATGTAGCTGGTGGGTCCCAACAGTCAGGGGGACGAATCGTATTTTTTTTGCCCGAACGCACTGTCTTGCGTGCGAAGATGTAGCTGGTGGGTCCTAGCAGTCAGGGGGGAAATGTTTTTTGCGAAATATGGTGGCCCGTCCAGTGGATCCCCGCTGTCAGGTGGATGAATAATTATTTTGCGAGTAATAAGGAGGCACTTCCTTGCGGCTACCATGGACCCAGCTGTCAGCCTCTCCACATACAGTACTCTTCCGATGGAAGTCGGTTGAATGACCATATTGACCACACCACGCCGAGAGCACCACGGCGGTGGACGACGGCGAGGCCTAGGAAGGGGACGACGCGGAGCCGGGAAAGACGCGACAGTGGATGCCCACGCGGAGAGGAGTACGAGGGTTCACTGGTTCGGTTGCGGTGTGGGGCTACCGTTGCCGCAGAATAACAGGGGGTGTGGGTGAGTGGAGGGATGGCCTGGCCAGTGGTGGAAGTAGTAGGGGGCGGTGAGACCTACGCGGCAGCACAACCAGCCACGGGAGGCAGGAGTAGGCGGCACGACCGACGCTGCTTTGGGCGGCTGGAGCAAGAAGACCAAAGTTTGAAGAAGCACGACGGCCGTTGGATGGACATCGTACGGTCACTGGAGCTAGAATCGTTTATATTGACTAGGTTGACAAATCTCTTGGTATGCATCAACTTAGTAGGCCCACAGGTTAGCTTCCAAAATGATGCGCTCCAGATGTAAGGGGGAGGAATCATTTTTTGGGCGGGTGAAGCTAGAATATCCGAGATTGAAGAAGAAGTACGACATCGGTTGGATGGATATCCAACGGCCACTGCTGCTAGAACCGTGTCTTGACTATAAGTTGACAAAGCCTTGCATACGCGTCAACTCTCTTTTTTTAGGGGACGTGTCAACTTAGTAAGGCCAGTGTGTGGCATAGAACTTATAGCCCATTTGAGATGTGTAAGAATGTGCAGCCCATTTTGAATTCTAATGGAATTTACTACAGCCCATTTACATGTTGGTTTGATGGGATCCGAAATATTTTTATCCCAAAATTTCTAATCAGATTAAATACAATTTCAATATAAATTTATATTACGTAAAAATCCAACGAAACATTGCGCTCGCAACAATTAATGAAATTAAAATTTTCAATATCCAAAAATAATATTTTATATAGTAATTACGTGTTTGGTGCATTTTTTTACAGTTACTGCCCATTTTTTATAATTACATCCTATTTATTATTTTATAAAGCCTAATGCTTTCCTCGTAGGAAAGATTTGTAGCCCAGCGGGGCGAAGAATAACAACTTGACCTTGCCTGGGTATTCCTAAAAAAAGTATAGCTGGGCTAGCCATTTTTAGCTTGAAAAATAATAATAACTGGGCTAGATATCTGGTGTGGGCTAGACGGGCCACAGCCTGCCCAGTTAATACCTGCAGCGATGTTTTCATTGTCGTTCAGAGGAGAAAAATTAATATTTGGGCTAAACATCGCTCAATAAAAACTCTGCAGTGCTCACACCTTAAAAACACAAATACTGCTCGAGCTGCTTGGTCCCAACTGTTTGCCATTTCTTGTGCAATACTCTCGTTTATTGACTACATAGGTTGACAATGGTGTGGGACCATGATGTCAGGAAGCCGGGAGGAAGCAAAAAAAATTATAATTTTCTATAATAAGGAGGCACTTGCGTACGTGAGGCTATGGCCCTGGTGAGTCCCCACTGTCATCCTCTCCAAGTAAAGTCATCTCCTCGCCCGCGCATCGAAACGGTCAGCACCGCCCGCCCCGCTTCCCGGTGTAGACGATTGCTCCGCCTTCAAATGACACAAGTGCCATCCGTCCATCTGTCTGCCTCCCACATTAATGATACGCGGTTGCCGAGGCGGCTACTCCGGCGCCACACGTCCGTCCCTCCACCGCCCACCATTGCTATATAAACTACTGCGCCGGCCATAGCCGCAGTTATCCGCATCCACTCCCTTTCTCCTATCGACACCACTACTACCCACCATGTCTTCCTCGTGCTCCAGCGCTCTTCGGGACGGGCGGACGATGGACCAAAAGGAGATGGCAGGCAGCCGGAGGACGACGACATCCCAATGGAGAACATGGTAGTCGGTGATCCGGCGCCAACCCCCTCCTCCGCGCCATCCTCGCCGGCGCATTGCACCATGACCATCGGTGAGGCCCGTGCCCAATATATGGACACGGTGAGGCAGAAGCGTGAGGAGCAGTTCCGGGAGGCGCAGGCCGACGCCGCCTACAACCACCATCTCCTCCAGGAGCACCTGCAGGCGGAGGAGCAGATCGCCACGGAGCGGGCGGAGTAGGAGGCGCTGCTCGACTCGTACCGCTCTGCCCGCGAGGGCCGCCTCAAGCGCTGGCGGTACCGCATTCGGGTGGCGGAGGCTGCGGCCGCCTACAAAGAGGGCGAGGTGATGTTTGGCAAGACCGAGGATGAGGCAGAGGAAAATATCAGCTCCGACGAGTCCCCGCTTCGCTGGCGTCGACGAGGCCCTGCTCTGCCGAGGCCCCGCGGTGCCAACAACGAGACAGAGGACACTGTCGGCTCCGCCGAGGCCCCGCTCCGCCAACAATGAGGCAGAGTACATCGCCGGCTCAGGCGAGGCCCCACCCTGCCGGCAACGAGGGGGAGGATTTCCCCCGCTCCACCGAGGCGCCGCCCGCCAGCAATGAGGCAGAGGACATCGCCGGCTCCGCCGAGGCCCTGCCCCATTGCCAACGAGGCCGCGCCACATAGAAAACGAGGAAGAGTAGAACATGGTAGGTCGCCGCCGCTCGGGTCCAAGTAAGGCCACCGCTGCTACCCTCCGGTTGAAACCAAGCTAGGTGGGTTGACCGTTGACGGCCGGTTAGCTTCTCGGCGGCAACGTGGAGTCGGAGAGCTATGATGGAGAAGGACGCTGCTTCTACTTAACTGCTGGTGCAGTTGGCTGACTGACACATTGGCCCAACAGGCATCTGGGCCACATGTTAGTTACGCAACTGCACCTGCAATTAAGTCACTGAAGCTTCTGTTCGGCTCAGCCGGACACAAGTGGGTAGCTTCAGTTAATTAATTATACCTCCAGCGCACCCCTTTTTAGTTGAAGAATGTATGAAATGTAATGAAATCCAGCATGTTTATATGAAATCCAACTGTGTATGAATGAATTTATTTCGATTAGTTCGAATTCTTGTATCACTGGCATTGGTTGAACATGCAAAACAATACGTGCTAGCATTATTCCCAGGGTGATCACCTCGTTTGCAGCAATTTCACATGTACTCCCTCCGGTCCTTTCTAGTCTGCATACAAGTTTTGTCTGTAGTCAAAGTATCTCTACTTTGACCAATCTTATAGAAAAAAGTAAGCACTTTCACTATGTGCGAAGTAAAAAGGAACAGAAGGAGTACAAAGAGTTTGAGCAGCTTTTTAGCGTTCATGTACATTGCAATCAAACACACATGTCTGGCAATTCATAGACAACATTCAAAACAATTGATGATTATGCATCTCAGCGATTCACATGTCAGAGCCAATATTTACTTCACAACTAAAGAATAAAGAAAAAATTAATTGATATTGCTGACAGCATAGGGCATCCCATTCGAAAATATCAAACGCAGGTCTTCTTGTTAAAATCGATGAGCAAAATTTGACAAGGTTGTCCCATTCCAAAATATCAAATGCCTACGATTGTGGAGTGGGCAGGATTTGCCATCAGCTCGGACATTGACATGGCACCTCGTGCTAAATAAACCAGCTGTTCTTTTTATGCACTTCCACCAAAATCAATCAAATTCACGCGTAGCTTGTATGATTTCGCCCTTATATGTTGCAATGCCTTGAACTTATCGGCACCTCCTTTCTTGTGGTGGAAATGAATGATTCGATGTATTCATGAACATTTTGTGCAGTTCCCATTGAAATCAAGATGAGCACCCCTGTTTGCACAAATACAAAAAAAGTGATTAGTATAAAGCAAACTATACTATGAATTGACAGTTTAAACAGGCACCTACATGGTCCATGTAGGGCACACTTTTAGAAAAATGGAACTCATCGGAAAGAATCCTTGAACAACATTGTACTTGCGCATCACAGCAAGAGATTTGTCAGTCCTTCTGAGCTGAAGTTAGTTTGGTCTTATGGGGAGTAATGTTACCATCCTTCAACTGCTCCTTCTGATGAGAAGATAGACAGGGCTTCTTCATCCTGGCATAATCGGAACTAGTCACTTCATGTACTCCGTATTCTTCTTTAGAGGAGGAGGATCTTGTTGTGCAAAGACAAGAGGACAACTAAATGCTAGCATCCCTGTTTGCTCGAAAAGAAGGAAACGAAATATTTAAAACAACATAGATGAAGCACTTCTCAAGGACAATACCACTTTTTCATGACAGTATCTAAACAGTAGCACAACACCAATAGAGATGACAAAGCTCAATCATATGGATGAAATCAGTGGGCGAGTAACAACCTTTGTCAGGAGGCTTATTGTGTAGAGCATACAGTTGAAGCACTTCTCCGGAACCATCTGTTGCTATCTACTGTGGTGGCCATGCTTACTATATACCCCTCGATTTGTTTAATGTTTCCAACATCTTCTTGTGCAGTTCCACTAAAATATATGGTATCTTCAAAGAAGATCCCTGTTTGCACAAGTAGAGATAATTATGTATTACATAATTAAGAGTGGCATCAAATCAGTGGCAAAACAATTGCTCGTTCCAGCCATAGCAATAAATTAAGATGCAAAACTATATCATTACTTGTGACATCACAGTTCCAGTGCTTCATTACAGCATCGGGAGTTGATTTTTGTTTTTCTTCCGCTTGTTCTTCCCCTTCATCACTTGGTTCAATAACAGACATGCTTCGCCTTCAATGTAAGATTTGACATGTCAATTAGGGAGCACAAGTATAGCACTAAACAATGACATTAATTTTATGATGAAAGTGGCAAAATACAGGCCAACAGTTGTGAAATATCCTTATCTTACCTCAGTGGGATATTACGGTGCACATAGAGATTGGAAGTCTTGTCTCCATTTGTGCAGTTCACTAAAATCAAGCAACATTACCGTACAAGTAGCACAACATATGAAAGCACATTGCAGAATCATGTGAAAGAAGGCTAGTACTGACCTCTCATGACACGGAATTCAAACAACTCACAAGAAGATGATCTGAACCAAATTTGCCAACACAGATAGGAAGTAAGATCTCCTCTTCTACAGTTTCACTAAGATCAAGCAATCAAGCAACGTTGTCGGTGTGACATTTTGGTTGAACTGCACAAAACACTCTTAAAACAAAAGTGTTTTGTGCAGTGCAACAAAAGATCACAATGGCAACGAGGTGAAGTAGATAACCCTGTTTACACAGAGGTGCAAAGGAAACAACTAGTGGTCAATAACGGTGGATGACATAGAAGCCAACAAAAAGAAGCATCTACCTTATCTAAATGGGAAAGAAAGCAAGACAGTAGCATTTCTCAAACGGTGGCATTGATTAATATTAAAATAGAGATTATATTAACAATAAAATTTGTTAAACATGTAATTTGCTTTTAACTGTGGCATTGCATCAATTTTCCAGCGGCATTATTAGAGGGTGTTTCTTTACAGGGACATTTTGGTGTAGGGACTAAAAAAACTACATGTCAGTCACATCTAAACCAAAAAAGAGGGACTTTTAGGGACTAAAAGTGGGCATTTGGGACTAAAGAAAGAAGACACCGAGGGAGAGTCTTTTGGGACTTTTTCCAACAGTTGCCCCTGCCATGCATCGCACCTTGTCTCTATTAGTTCATTACTAGGGGTAACATGGTCTTTTAGCATGTCATTTAATAACCTCTAGTCCATGTTTAGTTGCTGGAACCAAGCAGGTAGGGGCTAGGGAGTTTTTAACCAAACAGGTCCTTAGATTAACAACAGCTAAATGTTGCACGAGACAGTGGACGCACCAGCACCATGTGCATCTACCGATATACTGGGGTGATGCACAGTCTGTTGCAACAAAGAACAAACAACCAAGGAGCATATTTGTGTTGGTGCTAGTTTTGTTATCTTTAGACACCTTTCCCTATGTGAGCGCAGCAAATCTGGTCCCGCTCAAACTCTACAGCCTTGTCCCCCAAAACAAAATATCAGTTTGTTACAGATGTGCATACTGTGTTTGTCATTGTTTTCCCTTTTCGACCAACGTAGGTGCTGGATAGCCAGTCTGTACTAGTACTTTCCCCCCTTCCTTTCCTCTTTGAACCACGTCCTAGATTTATGCTATACAACTTTCCCCACTACTTTCCCCCATTCATTTCCTCTTTGAACCACATCTTAGATTCATGCGATACAACATTCCCCACTACGTTCCCCCTTCCTTTCCTCTTTGGACCACATCCTAGATTCATGCTATACAACTTTTCCCACTACTTTCCCCCCATTCCTTTCCTCTTTGAACCACGTCCAAGATTCATGGTATAAGACTTTCCCCACTACTTTCCTGTTTGATCCAACACCTAGATTCGAGTACAGAAGTGAAAAAAGCCCACATGCAGCTAGAGCAATGCATGTGGAATAAGTAAATTACACCTTAAGGTTCTTGGGGTGTGGTTTTGTGGGCGACCGGAAGCCGTTCGGCCCACACTATGTACGGCGGCGAACAAGAAGGGGTCGGAGGCTCTCCCGCACCGCCGTTGGGTGAAAGTGAACAGCTGCGCTGGTAGTGGATTCCCTCCCTTGCCGACGGCGACAGTGTTAAGCCTCCTTCCCTTCCCGGTGGACGGATCCTGCCGGCTCTTTGAACAGCAGTGAGGGGAGAGAGAGAGCCCAACGAAGTCTTGTTTAGATCTGGAGAGGGTGAGAGAGTGTGAAGAGAGCAACTACAAGCGCTAAGAGATAGAGGCCAACGAAGTCTTGTTTAGATCTGGGGAGGGTGAGAGAGTGTGAAGAGAGCAACTACAAGCGCTGAGAGAGAGGCCAACAAAGTCTTGTTTAGATCTGGAGAGGGTGAGAGAGTGTGAAGAGAGCAACTACAAGCGCCGAGGCTCCAGCGTGTATATATATACTGGAGAAAGAGTATGAAGAGTGCAAACCCTAGAAAACAAGCGCCGAGGCTGCAGCTTATACGTGATGAGGTGATTATACGGTCACTACGAGATCGTATAGCTCCGTATCCATCCATTTTGACCAGTCAAAGAATCCTCCTGGCAAGAATTATGCTCAAGTGTAGTTATCGAACCCGAGACCTCAAGTTTGATGAGCGAACATGCTAACCAGCTACACAACCCTCCCGTTATGTTCAACGAGAGGAAAATAACATTTTATACATTCCTGCATTCGTGTGACAAGTATGTCGTGTTTTTTTTGTGTGTGGGAGTCATTGGGATTTAAATCATAATCGTGTCATGTGGCTTTGGTGGTAAGACTATCCATAGTGGTGCAGAAATAATGTGGCCTTAGTCACCTTACCTCTCTTCACGTAGTAGGTTGGGTCCCACCAGTCAGAGGGTGAAACAAACAAATTAATAAGAAAAATTAAAAGCGCCAGCGTGTGACAGCTTGGTTTTTGCCCTCCTTTCTTTTGCTTGATTTTCAGTTGAGTTCGTTTTGAATTTGGAGTTTTGAATCATTTCATTTGGACTTAACCACTTGGGTACCCCTTGATTTTCACCCAAGTGTTCCCTCTCCTCCTCAAAACCATCATTTCACCTCTGGTTCAACCCAAACTATTGCTTGGAATATTTTTCTTAAATGAAAAATATTCATTTTACCCTCCCAAAACCCTAGCTAGCCCTTTGAGCTCCAAAGCAACGCTAATTTTTCTTACCCCAAAAATCCTGAGAAAAATCCCAATTATTCTTTGGACCCTAGTGCACCTTTCTGAGCAAAAATATTTCGCCTTTCTTTGGAATATTTTGGCTACAGAAAATAAAGTCATTTCTGGACAGAAATGGTAGGTTCTACAGCAACTACCTTTTTACTAGCTCCATTGTAGCTGGTTTTCCCATGCCTATTTACCTTAGTAAGTGTAAGTAAAACCCCAAAGCTCAGCCGTTAACTCCCGGTGGTTTGACCACAGTAACTATCCAAAGTTACTATCCAGAAACTTGTCAGCTGTACAATTTCATTTCTACCGCGCCTGGATCCAAACCAAACCGTGGTAACACTTCAATCTACTAAGAACTACACGCCAGACATCTTGGTTAGCGCTTAGGGTGGCCTGATGTGACGGTTCACGCGGTGCTGGCATGTAAAACGCGTGCTGGCATGTAAAACGCGTGCTTTGCGCGCCGCCAGATGCTCTGTTGAGCGCGTGCTCGCTGCCCTGCCGGCCAAAGCATGCCACGCCTCACCACCATCCTCGCCTCCACCTCCTTAACTCCCCCTGGCGCTCGCCGATGCCGGAGCTCGCCGCAGCAAGCACGAGCAAAGTCCGGCCAATGGCACAGTGCGCGGCACACTGTGCTCGTTGCTTTCCCCCTCGCTCCATTGCTCGTCCGCGCCCGCGCACAGTTCCTGGGTGACCTCTGTCATATTCTCCCTCTCTCTCTAGCGCCATTCGTCGCCGGGCACCGTGGACAGGTGTCCTCCGGCGGAGTCCGAGCCCTCCTCGCCGCCCGTCTATAAAAGCCGCCACCCCCAGCCTCTTGGAGCACCCGCAGCCACTCCCACATCCTCCTCGAGCCAGTAGAAGTCGTAGCCCGGCCGAGCAAGCCGCGGGCTGCCATCCCGAAGCCGAGCTCGCCGGCGATCCCCTCCAGATCGTCCCCGTAGCTCCGACCCCTCCCAAGCCAAGGCGACCCTGCCAGGGCCTCCGCCACTCATCGGTGAGGCCAACCCACCCCACTGGAGCTCCTGGAGCCGCCCCAAGCCGCCGTCGTCTTCGCCTCCGGCAACCTCCGCCCTCTGCCTCCGCTGGAGAGGACGATTCTGAAGCCGTCCGGTCACCTCTAGCTACGCTGCGGGTACGGACAGGTACGCAAACTTATCCTCCGTCGATCCCCCCTCTCATTTGACTCCAAGAAGCCTCATCGCCAGCGTGTGCTCTGGCGAAGCGCCGCCTCCCTCTGTTTCCCTCTCCCCTCCCTCTGGCCTGACTAGCGGGGCCTGCTAGCCAGCCACTCATTACGCGCGCGAAGCGGTATGAGTTGTGGCGCCGCGGGTGATTACGCCTTCGACGTCACCCCCCCCTGTCTGGTTAATATTTATTTCAAATTCATTTAAAATCCAGGAACCTTCAAACAGCCACAACTTTTTATCTATAAGTCCAAATGCATTGATTCTTTTTGCATTGTGTTCTTTGACCAAAAATCTAACAGCACCTGAAAGATGGGATTTATCCTTGATATCTAGATTTTCTGGTAATTTTCAGAAGGTTTCTTGATGTTTTCTTTTTGTGGTTTTGATTATTTTCAGAAGAGCCAACTTGTCTTGAGGATCACCAGGAGCTTTGTGAACCTCATCAGTACTAAGGCAAGCCACAACAACATTTTCATAGTTCCACTTCAATATTTGTGATTTTCCTACTTGAACTTATGAATATTTATGCATTTAAAAGGAGTTATATAATGATTAAATTCTGTTAGATGCTTGTCATGTTAAAATGCTTGAATTACAGAAAGTTTGAAGTAAATCTTGATGATAAGCTAAGAAGAAGTTAGTTACAGGTAATGAATTAAGGATATGATCATGGAGTTTAATAATTAGTTTAATTATTATCTTTGCATCATGAAAAATGAGGAGATTGCTAGAAATGATTCTGGTTTAAGTGAGGTGTGATCTTAACCAGAGAAGTAGCATGAGTTGATGATGGATCCGTGGGAGCGTGGTTGATTCAGTTATTTGCATGGATACGTGATGCATGTGTTAAGTGATGCATAGCATGGCAATATGACACCGATTATCTTCACATTAAGTTGAACCTGATAAGTAACTCAACTTGAATACGTTGTTGACCGTGTCATGGTGCCGCTGAAACAAGTCTTTCCCAGTGCAACCACATTTGCCGGTATGGGATGGCCTTAATGCGTTTCATTGTCGTGCCTCTGGTCGGTGCCTCCATTTAGGGAAGGTTATGGGCATGCTATACCCTGGCCCGGTAGGCAGGTATAACCTTGTGAGCCCGTTGTTAAGTTAAGTTTTGGTATCGGGTCCCAGAGTGGATCGTGGCCACGATGGTGGTCGAGGTGTCTCGAGGTAGACACGGGGCCACCTAGGACTAGCCCGATGGGGACTGAGTCGGAGTGGCCGGGAGAGTATCATGACAATGAAATGGTTTCGTCGGAATGCCGTTGGTCCACCCGAATGGGAGTGCGAGGCCATGGGTTCCGTAGTATGGGTACAGTGTACTAACCTCTGCAGAGTGTTTTAATCTATCGATAGCCGAGTCCACGGTTACGGACACGCTCAAAAGTAGGGCACACCATGGGTCAACACTTAATAAATTTGCACACTAAGTTTGTACTGAGGATGGCAGTAAGGCCATCATGTTGAGTTGGGCCATGAGTTGGTCGGGTTGTGATCGCCATAAGGATTACGGGCCATGAGATGGTGAGGTAGTGATCGCCGTAAGGATCACAGGTTTGTTGTCGGGTTGTGATCGCCGTAAGGATCACGGTTTGTTTTTGAGATATGCACGTTGGTGGTCTGGAAATGATCACGTCCTGTAAGCAAGTCCGTGGGACGAGTATCAGTTGAGCATATTCACAGCATGTTGGATATATTATTGCATTGATGTTAAATGATTAAATATCATGATATTGTTTGTCATTATGTTTGTGCTTGTTGTGAGCTTGCAAGTACATTCAATGTACTGACCTGGCGTGTCATGCCAGATTTCAGGAAAGTCTCATTGGAAAGGAGTGATGTCCGAGTCTAGATCGTGTCCACATCGGTGTCCTGTGCTATGGAGTTCCGCTACGATGTTGTTCCGCTGCCGTGTAGATTGTCATGATCGAGGCCCCTTTATGTTCACTAAATAATGTACATATTGTTCAACCGCACTGTGTGTGCCACTTGGCCTCGCTAACTATTGTAATATAAACTATGCTCCGCTAGCATGAATAAAGCGGTTGTTTTTTCTGTACCAAGTTGTTGTTGTGTGTTGCCAGAAGACAAGGTCTCTGGGCTGGCAATGCAAGGTAAACAGGTCGCTCTGAGACGGGGTGCCACAACGCTTGGTATCAGAGCCTGCCTGACTGTAGGCCACACTAGAATAAGCCGAGTTAACAGGATGTTAGATACGAGTTGTAGCTGAGTGCGGGTAATAATTGTAGCTGGTTGTTGCATTGTATGCACTGATTTTATTTTTATGCTAACTTGCTAATGGTTGTGAGTGTAGATGGCTCCGGTGTTGTATCCATGCCAGTTGCAGCTGATGCCGTACACATCGCCGCATCTCCTTCGTAACATGTGGCGTCGGTTGTACCCTCACGGGGATGATCCAGTTTATCGTGAGTACCAGGAGCGCCTAGCTGACTCAGTGTACGAGTATCACGCCGTGCTTACTCTACACACCAGTTCCGGTTCCAGCTCTTACACTCGTACCTCTCGAAGCGGCTATGCTTCTACCGCTTCTCAGGCTGTCCAGTTTGCTGCATTCGAGGTACTTGTTGAGCTCTGCTACAACGAGGTCCGGATGCAAAACCACCCAGGTTTCCCTTACTATCCTTCTCTCCGCTATAATGGTCATGTCTGTTTCCCTGTCATTAATCCAGAGTCTGATAGTGTAGCTAGCCACCTTTCTCGCTACATCACTGCTGGCTATCTTCTGATCTACGAGCTGGCTCGTGAGCTGAGTCGTGCCCGTACTGCTTTAGCCTCTGATTTAGTCTCTTCTCGCTCAGCCACTACTCCACCATCTGTAGGATTTACTCCCTATATTCCTGCCATTTCTAGATCCCCTGTTTCCCCGGTTACTCCTCCAAGTAGCTCGGGCACCGCGACTGTGAGTCCACTTAGTGCTCCTGCTGAGTGGGTTTCACACCTCACCACTCCTGTAGCCCCGATGATTCACCCTCCACCTACCCCAGAGGGAGAGCCCTCGAGGCAGCGTCGTCGTGTCACTTTTAACCCGGAGGTCTCCGTTAACCCCGTCAGTTCAGGATCCGAGTCCGCTTCAAGAGAGGCCCCGCAGCACCAGCAAAGCAGTAGAGCTTTCGAGAATTCGCAGTCGTCAGGATGGAGTATGGATGTAGTCGTACAAGTCATGATGTTTCGTTTTATGTATGAGGACCTGGCCTGTTGTTATATTTCATGTATGAGTCTATGTATAATTATGTTCAACTTTATTTTATTCGCCGTATTTTC
Organism: Triticum dicoccoides; assembly: GCF_002162155.2. Classification (NCBI taxonomy): domain Eukaryota; kingdom Viridiplantae; phylum Streptophyta; class Magnoliopsida; order Poales; family Poaceae; genus Triticum; species Triticum dicoccoides. The sequence goes on along the minus strand of NC_041393.1, from coordinate 742,727,368 downwards.
TTCGCCTTCTCGGTTTTACTTGGATTTTGTTGCTGGCTTCTCCCTAGTTTTTGTTGAATGCTTCTCATCTCGGTTGCGTTGACTTGGGAAAAATCATATTAGGATGACGCGGGGAGGCTGCAGTAGCAACGTTCGCGAGGGTTCTCCTGCTTGGCGTTCCGCGCGACATGCAGGACAATCACCCGAGACGTACGTTCCACCATCGCCTCCACCGCCAAATCCGCCCTCCGCCGAGCAAATTATGCGTATGTTCGAGGAAAGACGAAATAATGATCTGATGGAAATATTCAGAAGTATTCAAGCAATGGTTGGACAGAATGGAAATCAGCCCGGCCATCACTCCAAGTTATCTGATTTTCAAAGGACTAAGCCTCCTAGTTTCAGTCAGGCCATTGATCCCTTGGATGCAGATGATTGGCTGAGAACTATGGAAAAGAAGCTTGAGGTTGCTCGAACTAATGAAGAGGATAAGTTTCCATTTGTAACACATTATCTGGAAGGCGCTGCTGCTATATAGTGGGAAAATAAAAAGGCCATGGGGACTGCTAATGAGGAAATTACCTGTTCAAGATTCAAGGAGCAATTCCGGAAATATCACATCCCTACGGGAATTACAAAGACTAAGCAGCATGAATTTCTCGCACTCCTCCAAGGAAGTCAGTCTGTGGGAGAATATTTGCAGAAATTCAATCACCTATCACGTTACTCTCAATATGACATGGCCACTGAAGAAAGGAAGATGGACAGGTTTCTTGGTGGATTAAACCCGCAACTTCGTTGTGCTCTCAGTATGTTCGATTTCCCAGATTTCCAAACCCTGGTGAACAAGGCTTTCATTGCTGAAAGGGAACACAAGATTGTATCAGATAATAAGTCTGCCCATAACAATCACAAGCGCAAGTTTGAGCCCAAAAAGGAAAGGCAACCGGTGCAGAAGACTCGTACCTGGCAGCCAACTCAGATAGCATACAAGCCTAATTGGCAACAAAATGTTAACAAGGCCACCACCCAAGTCAAGAATGACGTGCTCAACCCAGTTTTGGAAAATCGCCTGCGCAACAATTCTTGTTACAGTTGTGGACAAACCGTACACTATGCCAAACAGCGTCCCAAGAACAACCGGACTGATGTTACATTCAAGCCACAAGTCCATTATCTGGAGGCAGGCCCTAGTCAGCATGACATCACGGGATACGTTCATAACATTTCCACCGACGAAGCCCAAGAAAATCCTGAAGTCGTCATTGGTATGTTCCCTGTTAATAACATACCTGCAGTAATTTTATTTGACTCTGGGGCTTCCCACTCTTTTATTTCTTGGAGTTTTGTTGCCCAAAAAAAATTTCCTTGTTCGCTTTTGGGCAAGAATATGCTGGTACAAACCCCGGGATCTCTTATCAGAAGCAATCTAGTCTGCCGAAATTTGGAAGTCAGTATCAACGGAGTCCGTTTTCCAACCTCTTTGATACTTATTAAGTCTGATAAGTTGGACGTTATCTTGGGTATGAATTGGCTGACTCAGTACCAAGTGTGCATAAATTGTGCGACCCGAGAAGTCAACTTGACCAGCTAGGAGGGACAAGCTACAAAATTTATTGCTCGTAGGAGCATACCCTCCAAGGAGATGGTCTTTACAGCAATAGATGAAATGGAATTAATTCCGGTGGTTAGCGAATTTCCTAATGTATTCCCTGAAGAACTGCCAGGCATGCCACCTAATCGGGAACTTGACACTACAAGAAATATGTCAACTAGTGACCTTTTGTTAGTGACCCTAGAAGAATTGGTCATAAATTTATGACCATTTTAGAACAATTGGTCAAAAGCTGTTCAGGGGGCTCCAAACCCTAACCCATAACGACCATTCTGGTCAGAAAGGTCATAATTTCTTTAGAGGAAATGGTCATAAAGCAGACAGCCCTGGTTCATGCCTCATTTCTAACAAATTACGACCAATATGAATGGTCGTTACACTTGAGTTTTAATGCAGTTGTATGATTAGGTGGCCACCTCAGCAGTCTCGCCTATGTGGATTGCTTGGTTGTCATTTTCGCTTACATGTGTATATTCAATAAGAGCTCATTTACAGGAGGGACCCACTTGACAGGCCCTAAATTTGTTAGTAAAAAAGATGCGCGAGGCGGGACTTGAACCCACGACCTTGCGCTGTATAACTTGTTCGCTACCACTGGGCTAGAGAGGGATTGTTGTCCATATAGCGGAATGGCTCTCACTACTAGGGAGAAGGCTAGCAGCAGCGCGGGTTTTTAGGCTATCAGCAGCGCGGACAGCCGCGCTACCAATAAGGCGCTACAGCTAACTGTTACTAGTAGCGTGGCCTAAACCCGCGCTACTACTAAATGATTAGTAGTAGCACGGGTGCATCCGCGCTACTACTAAGCTAACACCCACGCTACTACTAACCTAACTAGTAACCTAACTACTAGTAGCGCTCACTTTTAACCCACGCTACTACTAACAATTTAGGAATTAAAAAAAATAAAAGTTAGATGTGGTATGCATGAATGGTAATACGTCCATTGCAAAGCAAACCAACGTCACAGAACCATCTCAGGATTCCATTTAACATCAGACACACAACCATCATCGAAGTACCTCCCCTAGTGGTCCACCACCAACCTAAACAAATCACTTCTCTATATATATCTACCAAGGCTTGGAGTTCAGACGCCAATGTACCCGAATCCTCCTTCCCCCGGACGATGGCGTCGAGGACCTCCACCTCAAAGACCTCCGGTGTCAAAATCACCTGGATGTTCATCTGTTCGACGTGGCCACCGTGCTTCACAGCAAAGTCCGCCTCCAAGTGATTGAAGAGCACAACTCCCACCGGGCCACGCTAGTCACCGTCGATCACCCCTGCGCCCATGTCGGGAAAGTGAAAACTAGTTAGTACGCAAATCGCATCAGTTAAACTAAATAGTATATTACAATTCACAAGACCCATTAAGTTAACATTCCTTATCATCTAGCAATTTAAAGGGGCTCATGCCAAATATATATGCTTAATTCCTCACTTCTTATTCAAACTAAATATATAGATTTGGCAAATGCATAGAAAAACATAAAGTCCAAAAGAAACACAGAAATGCATATGTGAACTAAATTACTTTGTGTGTTAGCAGATTTCTTGTTAGGTTATTCACTATATATAGTACCACATAAGGCAGGGTGATGTGTTTACTTCGCGCCGCAATTTGGCACCAAGTTCAGTCTTGGAAGACAAATACAATACATTGCTGGGCGGGACAAGGCAAAGAAAAATACAGAAATTTGTAGTTACTAAATCATTAGCATTAATCAGTGCCTTCTGTCGCGGGGGTCATGTGTCAACTGATTTCAAGTATGTTCTTGCAAGCTACAAAGATGTTAAGAATTACTTGCAATTTGTTTTTTGCAAGCCACAAAGTTGTTCAGAATTACTACTTATCTAGTAGTACAAATGTTGAAAACAGATTGTGAACTAGTCCAGACTCTACATACATGTATGTGATGAGCATTGAAGCATTCACTCTCCCAGGCTGTTTAGGATCATCAACCTAGTGGATGTCGTCCGGTAATAGAAGAAGTGCATCCTATATAAGGCACCAAGAAAAAGCTAAGTGACGGCTACTGTTTTCTTAGGCAGGGTGTACAAATTTAACAAAAATAAAAGTGCACTAGCACTATAGAGTCCGGTATATCTAGTTGATAGGGCAAGTACTAAGGTCTAAGACGATATGTTACTAAATGATTGATTTTGCTGTTGCTCATGGACATAGACATGAGCAAGCACATGGCAGGGCCATGAACCTATGCAAAGCATCAATTGTTTTCAGCTCCTTGGCAACATGTCCAGTGGAAATTAAGATACTACCCACTTGCACAACTGAATCTACCATGCGCATGCAGGAGGCTACAGCTTCCTCAAAAAACAAGTAAAGAAGAGCATCATGGTTTCCTCACCCAAATACATTGACCCACTCGCCATCTGCCTTCCCTTCGCTGGCCGGAGCCATCGGTTCCGTCCTGGCAGCCTCCGTCGCCGGGGTCATAGAGAATAGAATGGTCCATGGCTCTGCATGAACATTGAACATATATCTGATAGAATTACATATGAAGAAACCATCACTCCTGCCAATTTCATCAAGAAAAGGGAAGTTAGCTAACTTATAGGGGAAACAAAACATCAAGATTCTAACTGAACAAAAGGAAACCTAGTCCAACTGCGCATTTTTTTAGAACAGGAGGATGACCCCCGTCCAATGGCGCATAGGCCTAGTGGAATTTTATTCAAGGACCAGACAAGAGCATCTTTCAGTTTACTACAATATGTAATTTAAATAGCACGAAGCAAACAACTATAAAATGACAAGTGAACTATGATCCAATATTGTGCAGAATATTAAAATGAAGGTGGATTTTTTCATATTCGAGTTTTTTCTTAATAGTAAATTAAAAAATAAATGAATATATGCATAAGGTGGATTTTCACATGCAACCTGTGGTAGTTTCAGTTTGTGCCGGCTTCAATTGTCACTCCAAACCTCTATTTCTCTTGTGGGCAACTCAAAATTGTTTACAATCTGTTATCTGCAAAAAATAAAATGGACTGAACTGAGTTAAAATAAACACATTACATGAATAGGCCAGACATAAACCTCTATATGCTATACCGAATTAAGATAAAATAAACACATTGCATGAACTGAGTTAAAATGGACTGAACTGAGTTAAATCGGCCATTTTCATTTATAAGTGATCTATATGCTATGGCAAGCAACAACTCATTACATGAACAGGCCGACAAGCCATGTCGTGCAATGATCTGTTCATCGCAGAGCGTAGAACCATTCACAGGGCAGCCATTCAACAGCAGATATATAGAGATTGATCCATCATCCAACACATTGATCCGCTACGAAATTACCACACAACAGTATGATGATATTCACATGAAGACAACAACAGGCCTGTCATACACACACATACTACTTAATGATTCATTCAATAATAGTTCATGAACTAGTAATAATTCCCAATAATAGTCAGCAGCTAGAGGAAGGACACCACAAATAGGTGGAATCCCAGCGAACCTAATGATTCATTCAACTCAACTCTGCTTCGAACAAAGTTGGCCTCATTTAAATAAGAAAAATTGGAGAAGCGGACTTTCAGATCTACAGTACATACATTGGGCCAAAATTAAGGTCAAATTTACCTATAGGATGGCATGTATAATAATAATAGTAGTAACTCACCACTGAAATAGATGAGAAGATGAATTGATATGGGATTGTGAGACTCGACAGTGACGGGTACAGTATCAAATTTGTCCTTCCTTTGCAAGAGAGGAAGAGAAATTAGATTGGGGATCGGAAGAAGGTGGGTACGGCCGGTGGATCTGTTCATTGTTGTGGAGGAAGGAGGGCTTGTAGGCTCTTGGGGTAGTCCTCTCCTGCCTCACCTCACCTCGCCTGCTGCCTCACGCAACAAGTCAGCAACACTACTGTGTGTGTGCGTCTACGTCTGTGCAAACCAAAGCTGGTTGCGCATGAGGGAGGGAAGGGAAGGAAAAAAGGAAAGGGAAAGGGAAGTAGATCGAGAGAGTACCTTGGCGGCCATGGCGTCGTCGGCCGAATGGAGCGGCAGCAGACAGACAGATGGAGGTCCTGTCTAGGCGCGCGAGCTCGCGATTGGGGAGATGCGGCCAGCGCCATGGAGGTGGAGCTCCAGGTCCTAGCCGTCGGCCATGGATGTGGATCTCCAGGTCCAAGCCCTTGGCGGATCTCGGATTGAGAGCCACCGCCTGACCTATTCTCTTCTCGTCGTCTTCTAGTGAGGGGAGGGGCGAGGGTGGCGGTGGCGGCGGTTGTGCGGAGGCCTGGCCGGCCGGCTGCAGCACTCGGGGCTGCACACACTCGTGGATTGGGAGAGGAGAGGAGGTGGAATAAGGCCGGCGGTGGAGGGGATTTGGATCGAGGTTTGGGTGGAACTTTTTTTTGATAAACGTACATGGGCGGGTGGACGGTGGAGTGGTTGGTGGGGTGGGAGCAGATGCAGGTGGTAGCGTGGGGTTTATAACCCGCGCTACTACGATCGACTTAGTAGTAGCGTGGGTTTATAACCCGCGCTACTACTACGACTGGTCCCGGGAGGCATGGTGGAAATCACTTAGTAGTAGCGAGGGGTAAAAACCCGCGCTACTACTATCGGGTTATTAGTAGCGCGGTTTCCTCAAGCTATCTACTGCTAATTAGCAGTAGCGTTTGTTTTTAAACCGCGCTGCTGCTAAGATTCTGTGTATAAGGTTTTCCCTAGTAGTGTTTGTATATTATATTATAGCGCCAAATCTAAGTCATTGACAAGTGGGACCTATTCCGACCAGGTGGCGGCAGGCTGCAGGCAGAGCCAACACTTAGCCAAAAATTTCTAGGTCTTCCGACCAGGTGGCGGCGGGCTGCGGGTAGGGGCGTGGCCGGCGGACGAGGGCGGGGCCAGCGGCGAAGTGACCAGCAGGGGCGGGGGCGACCGGCGGTGGTGAGGGCGGGGGCAGGAATGACCTCGCCGCAGGTGACCTTGCCCACGGCCTCGCCGCACGTGACCTCGCCCACGACCTCGCCGCTCGCCTTGTCCCCGGCGGGGGCAGCACCAGCGGGGGCAGCAGCGGAAGCAACCGACGGGTGTGGAGGTGGGGCTGGCTGCCGAAGTGACCAGCAGGGGCGTGGGCCACCTGCGGTGGTGGGGGCGGGCGCAGGAACGATGCCCACGCAAGGAGAGGCTCGCCGAGCATGGGGGACTCGCCGCCGCCGCAAGCACACCTCCCGGTATGCACCCCTCTTCTCTTCCCCCCTCTCCTCTCTCACTATCTGCACCTCGTCGTCGAGCATAGATGAATTTTGTTGTTGAATTTTGTCAGATGTACTTCAGCATAGATGAATTTTGTTGATGCACTGTTAGGAATTAGGAGATAGCTTGCTTGTTTGGTAGACATTGAATAGATGAATTTTCTTACAGTTGGGAGTTCTTTAGCTTGTTTGTTAAGAATTGTTCAGGCCTTGTTCGGTTAAGATTTGGGGGGAATTTCAGCTAGATGGGATTTAATCCCTGCCAATATCTGTTAACCCCTCTCATTTATCAAGGCCAGAAAAAAGGCCTTGGTCTTCAATTGTTTATCTACAGATTGTTAGGATAATTGTAATTGTAATTGATAGAAGCAGCATAGTATTTGTTAGGAGCTAGCTAGCTAGTTTGGTTTAATTTGAATTAGCCTTCTCTACAACATAAATTCATGCCAATTTCAGTGTTGGTTTGATTTATAGTTTGGTTTGTTTCAATGTTGTGGTTAGGCAATTAGCATATAAAATTTTCTGGAATTTTAGCTTCCATTACTTCCATCCATTTTCATTATTTAATGTTGATGCACTTAGATTGATTTGCTAAGTTGCAACAATTTGTTGTCTTTGGCAGATGGACAGAAGCTGGATTAGAAAAGGAGTTAGAAAGTTTTCGAAAGAACATATGAAAGGAGTTGATGATTTCATGGCATTTGTTCAGGCAAATTGTGCCAACGATGCTGACATTCTTTGCCAGCACATATGATAGATGGATATATCATGGAGAACCTTTGGACAGTCAATCTCAACATTTTGAAGCTGATACAGAGGCCCCTCATATGATGGGTGGTGGTGATGCTGGCATTGATTTCATGGAAAAGATTTTGCGAGATAATGCTATTTTGGAGGAAGAGGATGGGCATGAAGATGATAGGATTCCTGACCTATTGAAGGATTTGTACGATGCTGAAGATCGTGCTGATGGACAGAAGTCGTTGTTTGCTGAGGTGTTAGAGGAGGCGAAGCGCGCAGCTCATGAAGGGGGTAAATTTTCAAGATTTACCTTCACCGTGAAGTTACTCCACATCAAGTCTTTCTACCGGATTAGCAATGCCGCATTCAATGCAATACTCCATCTTTTGAGCTTGAAATTCCTTGATAGTTGTGTTCCCAGATCTTATGGTGAAGCATTGAGCATAAATCCGCGGGCTGGGGTTAGGTTATGTGTCAATACATGTGTGCCCAAATAATTGTGTCTTGTTTCGGAAGGATTTAGCAAAGCATGACAACTGTCCAAAATGCAATGCATCTAGGTGTTAAGATGCTGATGGGAAGAAGTCAATACCAGAGAAGGTACTGAGGCACTTTCCCTTGATACCAAGGCTGCAGCGGATGTTCATCTCGAAGAAATCATCACGTGAGGTACAGTGGCACAAGCTGAAGCGGCAACCTGTGGACAATGAGCTGAGCCATCCAGCGGACGGAGAGGCATGGAAAGAGTTTGACCGTATACATATAGATTTTGCTGCAGATCCAAGGAACATAAAACTTGGCATTGCCACAGATGGGTTTAATCTGTTTGGGAACATGAGCCTGTCTTATAGCATGTGGCCAGTTTTTGTGGTGCCGTACAACCTGCCACCATGGGCATGCATGGATCAATCCAACTTCATGATGTCATTGCTTATCTCGGGTCCAGAGTCTCCAGGAAAGGATTTTGATGTCTTTATGGAGCCCCTCGTAGAAGAACTGCTCCAGCTCTGGACTGGTATACCTACATACGATGCCTTGAGTCTGGAAGAAAAGTTCAGTCTACGTGCTGCAATCATATGGTCCATCCATGATTTCCGGCTCTGCACACTCTGTCTGGGAGGATCACAGTGGGTTATCAGGCTTGTGTCCATTGTGACAAAGACCCTTGCTCAAAGAGAATAAGGAGCAAGATCTTCTATATTGGGCACCGCCGCTTTCTTCCCCAAAACCATCGCTGGCGAAGAAGCAAAGATTTTAATGGTGAGAATGAAACCCGTGACAAGCCAGCTGAATTCACTAAAGAAGAGCTGTATCAGCAACTTGAAAAGGTGAAAGATGTGAGACCAGGAAAGCTGGCGAAGAAAAGAAAGCATGAGGAAGGTCAATGTTGGGACCGGAGGTCTTGTTTGTGGGACCTGCCATACTGGGCTGATCTTAAATTAAGGCATAATCTCGATGTAATGCACATTGAGAAAAACATATGCGAGAATCTGCTAGGGACGTTTCTGAACATTGAAGGGAAGACAAAGGACACAATTAGTTCTAGGCTTGATTTGGAGGACATGGGCATAAGAGAAGATTTGCATCTATAGCACAATGAAGATGAAGATTCATTTGAAATGCCACGAGCATGGTATACAATGAGTAAAGAAAAAAAGCTTGCATTCTGTGAATTCCTAAGAGCGGTGAAATTTCCAGATGGTTATGTTGCTAACCTAGCAAAGTGTGTTACTTCTGATGGATTCAAGCTTTCAGTACTGAAAGCTCATGATTGTCACATCCTCCTCCAAAGGATTTTACCGGCGGGCCTCCGAGGAATCATGAACAAGGATATATATGAAGCGGTTGCTGAGCTAGGAAATTTCTTTAGAGAACTGTGCTGCAAAACACTCAAGTTAACTGTCCTGGAAAGACTTGAAAAAGAAATCCCAATTATTCTTTGCAAGCTCGAGAAGATTTTCCCTCCAGCTTTCTTCATCGTGATGGTCCATTTGGCGGTGCACTTACCAAAAGAGGCAATGCCTAGAGGCCCTGTGCAATACGGTTGGATGTACCCAATTGAAAGAAGGCTGCTTACTTGTAAGCGTTATGTGCAAAACACGGCAAGACCTGAAGGTTCTATTGCTGAAGCATATGTCGTTGACGAGTGCTTGACTTTTTGCTCTAGATACTTTGGCGATGTGGAAACAAGATGGAACCGGTCGGGCAGAAATAGAGAGCGGTCTGATTCGCAAAGTGGTGATGTCTTTCTTTTCAACCATGGTGTGAACTTTCTTGGAGCCTCACAATACTTGGAGGCTGGTGATGAGTATGACAAGATGGTTTGGTTTGTGCTCAGCAATTGCGCCGAGGTTCTACCATATATTGAGTACGTTATATCTTGTGCACTCCTTATATTTTTTTTTTGCTTGGGTTGGCACCAGCCTAATGTTTTAATTCACATGTTTTGTTGGCATTGCAGGAAATGCAAGGAAGAGTTAAATCAGGAATAAAGCAATATCCATGTTGATAAAAGGGTTGCCAAGGGGTTTGCTAAGTGGTTTAAGAATCATGTGAGATCTTTAGCCACATGTGTTATGTTTTCTGTGTTATTCACTAATTGTTAAATACCGTTGTTTGCTAAATGGTTTATTTGTGTAGATTGGAAAGTTGCATGAGGAGAAGAAGGTCAGTGATGATCTATTTGCTTTGGCATGCTTACCGGATAAGCGAGTGAGAGTGTATTCAGCATGCATTGCTAACGCTATCCGGTTCCACACCGTTGACCGCGAGGAAAAAAGGAAGACACAGAATAGTGGAATCGTCACTAAGGGGTCACATGATCGTGAGATCATTGACTTCTATGGTCAGTTGAGAAGCATCATAGAGTTGCAGTACAACTCTAGTGGTGGCATCCATCGCTCCGTTGTCTTATTTCGCTGTGACTGGTTTGAGCTTGGTAGCAAGAAGAAGAGAGACTCTTTTGTCAAATATGATGGCCACTTCAAAAGCATCAACACTGCAAGGTGCTGGTATAAGAGTGATCCCTTTATTCTAACAACACAAGCAACAATTGTGTTTTATCTGCCAGGCACTCTTTTGCACGGAAAATGGCGAGTTGTGCAAAACTTTGAGCACAGACACTTGAGGAGTGTGACTGAAACAGAAGTGGAAAAGGGCCCCGGTGATGGTGGACTAACATACCAAGATGATTACTCTACGGAAGTTCCGTTGCAAGCTGATGATCACTCTATAGAAGTTCCGGTGCAAAGCAGAGTGCGAAGGGACCGGGAACGTGTGATCGTTGGTGCTGCAACAGTTGAAGGCATCAAGAAAAGAAGAAAGGTGGTAGCGGATGAACATGAGAGCGAGGATGAGGAAAACCGGACTGATCATACTATGCTGCAATATTGTAGTGATGATGAGGAAAACAGGAGTGGGCATAGAGTTCGTTGTTTTCGTATCAACGACGATGAGTAGCGAATGGACATGAAGGTAAATTTGGTCGCCTTGGTGATCCTTCTAACTCTCTGTAGTGATCCTTCTTGTGCATATGCATGGTGATCCTGATGTACTACAATTATCTCCAGGTAGCAAAATGCTTGAAGATCCTGACGGCTGTAGTGGTGTGATCCTATGACAAAATGTTGATGCAAAATGCAAAACATTTGATTTCCTTGTGTAAGCATTTGATGTGATCCTGATGGTTGTAGTATTTTGTAAGCATTTTGGATGCAAAACACATTTTGGATGTGATCCTGATGGTTGTGCATTTTGGATATCAATGAGACTTATGGTTGTAGCAGATGATCCTGATGTAGTTTTTGGTTGTGATGTGATGTTGTTTTGTGAACTGAAGATGCACATGCTGTTTTTAGTTGTGATGCAAAACATTGCAAAATGATCAGACAGAAGATGTTTTGTTTAGCACATGTTGTAGCAGATGTAGTTTTTGGTTGTTTTTGTGATCATTTAGTAATTTTGAACTGAAGATGTTTAGTTCAAGTTTCAGAACTGAAGATGTTTTTAATTCATGTTTTTTTGAACTGAAGATGTTTTGGTCAGAGCAACTGAATTTTGGACAGAAGATGCAACTGAATTTTGCATCATTTCACTATGAGCAAAAAAATATGCGCGGGCGGGGACTCGAACCCACGACCGTGCGCTCGTTTCACTGTGTTTGTACCACTGGGCTAGGAAGAGGCTACTGATCATCTACTCTATGCCATCTCTTTTCAAATTGTTAAACCAGGCAAGTATTTAACACATACCTCGCTGACAAGTGGGCCACTCGACCCACTCGCTGACAAGTGGACCAGTTTGCTACTCTGCCAAGAAAATACTTATTTCACTTATTTTGCGCGGCCAAAAAATATGCGCTTAATTCGCCCAAAAAATGTGTGCTAGCGGGGGCTCGAACCCATGACCATGCGCTTATATTACTATGTTTCTACCACTGAGCTAGGATGAGGCTATTGATTGAGTACAGGAACTTTTTTCTATGTCAAATAGAACTCGCTGACAAGTGGGACCCACTCCCCCTCTCCATAGAACTGGTTGTCCACTTCTCCTCCCCTTCGAGTCCACTTCTCCTCCCCTTCGAATCTAGCGACGGCGACAGCGACAACCTCCCCTTCTCCTCCATCAACGGCGACAGCGACAGCCTCCCCTTCTCCTCCATCAACGGCGACGGCGACAACCTCCCCTTCTCCCCGATGCCTCTGTTGGTCCGACGCCTCCTGCGTGGCTTCCCCTGCGCCTCCGGCGGCTTCTCGGACTCCAGCATAGGTAAGCCCACTCCGGCGGCTTCTTGGACTTCTGCTCTCCGTTGGATTAGGTTCAACATTGCGCCTAGATTAGGTTCAACATTGCGCCTAGATTGGATTAGGTTCATATGCTGTTATTTTTCTAGGGTTTGGGGTTCTTGCCTGCGCCTAGATTGGATTAGGGTTTCATTAGGATTGGATTAGGATGTTTGTTGATGTTGATTGATTAGGATTGTTCTTGTCTCTGCTGATCAGGATTGGATTAGGATGTTGAGAATGGATTAGGATGTTTCAGTGAGAGATGAGTTGATGTACTGATGCTCTTTAGTTCAGTGAGATGTTCTATTGGATGTAGTGGTGCTCTCATCTGGCGAATTTGGCATTGTCAAGGGTGATGTTGAGGCCCTAGCATTTGCCAGATTTGAATTTGTATTTGTATTTCAATCAGCAATTAAACAAATGTTCTATTGGTAGTAGCAAAATATGATATGGTTCAAATTGGGTAAAGTAGATAGATTAGGTTTCTTATCTACTATTGAGGCCCTATTGATGTTGATGTTTTTGGTGCTAGCAAAATATGGAATGAGTAGATAGATTATGTTTTTGGTGCCCACTCTGGTCTGCTCCTCTTCTTCTGTTGATGTTTTTGGTGCTTTGCAAAATATGGAATGAGTAGAAGAAGAGGAGCAGAGTGATGTTGATGTTTTTGCCATCGGAAATGTCCTTGTTTTTGCCATCTGTTGTTGATGTCTGTATGTCTGTGTGGTTGATTTCTGTGGTGGTCACCTGTTAATGGTGGTGTTTCTCAAGTCTGTTGATGTTTTTGCCACTTCTATTCATTGCCCCTTTGCCAAATTGAGGCCATTGCCCTGGCAAACACATGTAGTAATTATTCTACTATTTTGAAGTGCTTGTTTCCTATTTCTGTCCAGTCCTGTTGTTTAATTTACAATGCTGCTTTTCAGAGAAGTGAGATGGCTGGCTTGGAAGGTTTCGAGTTCTTCGAGATCGTAATTGAGAAATCTTGCAGTAGGCAGGTATGTTTATCATCACTCATTTCTTTATCATCACTCTGCTGTCTAGTGCTTGATTTTCCACAATTAACCACTGCTTGACCCTTGCTGCAGAGGCTGCCTGACAAGTTTGCGAAGATGCTCGCCGGCCGTGAGCCCCACAAAGTGAAGCTGCGGGAGGCCGGCAGCGGGCTTCACAGGCTGTGGGACGTGTCAGTGGTGTTCGATGGTGAAGGCCACATGTACCTAGGGCCCGGCTGGGAGCATTTCGCCCGCGCCCATGAGCTACAGCTTGGGTACTTCCTTGTCTTCCGCTACGACGGCGACGCCATGTTCACCATGAAGATGTTCGACAACACCATGTGCCGCATGTACTACCAGCACGATGACGATGCCAGTAAGCTCTCTGCCTCTCTTCTTCCTGTCCTTTTGGCTTCCTCTACCAGCACGGTGACAACACCATGTTCACACTTTGTTGCATTTGGCCAGGCAGTGGGAGCAGCAGCGGGGATGACGAGGAGCAGAGCGGGGATGACAAGGAGCAGAGTGGGCAAGAAGAGGAGCAGAGCGGGGATGACGACCTTGCTATGGTGGTGGCTGACGACGACCTTGCTATGGTGGTGGCTGACGATGACCTTGCTATGGTGGTGGCTGACGATGACCCTGCTATGGTGGTGGCTGACGACGACCCTGCTATGGTGGTGGCTGACGACGACCTCGCGATTGTGGTGCCTGACGCTGACCTCGTGATGGTGGTGCCTGACGATGACCTCGCGATGGTAGTGGCCCCGATGATTCCACAGCTAGGCGACAGGACCATGCCAATTGTGGTAGAGGAGTACATCCGCGTTGGGATTCGCCACTCTGAGCGCATCAGGTTGGTGAAGGAGAAGAAGGAGGAGTGAAGATGTTAAGAAAATGAAGTGGCAATGTTAAGCATGTTGGGTTTAAGCTTGTTAGTGTAATCTGAACATGTCAATGTTAAGTATGTCAGGTTTAATTTTGTGCATGCTCATGGATGTTGTATGACAGCGTCATCTAAACATGTCAATTTCTTAAAAATGAATATTTAGTTTGGTAATTGATGGGAATTGGAGTTTTTTATGCATGCTCATGGATGAAAGATAAAATTATGAGGTTTTGTGCATGCTCATGTATGAAACAATGTAAGTTTCATTTTTTGAATGCTAAAAACATGACTCAAACCCTAGCCACGGATGAGCGCCGTGACGAAATCCGACGGTTTTTAAAAACACCGTAAAAAAATTCAAAAACTGTTTTTCATTTTCTGAATGCTAAAGACATGCGTTTTTTCGTGAAGCGGCTACAAGGTTGGCATTTCATCACAGAATCGACAACAGATTTGCACGCCTCAAACCCTAGCCACGGACGGCCGCCGCGACGAAATCGGCCGGTTTTTGAAAACATCGTAAAAAAATCAAAAAAATCAAAAAAATGGGGACCTCCGCGTCACATCATCAAATATGGCCTACCAACTAGCAAAAATATTGAACTTGCAATACAGATGTTTTCTTGAAAAAGTGTTCTCAAAAACGACCTACCATGAACGAAGATTCATGGCTTTCAAGCCAACTAGCAATAATATGGCCGCATCCGATGAATAGTTTCTGATAATATGCCCAAATTTGGCGCATGCCTCCGTCTTGTGATGGCAAACAATGTTGCCAAAGCGAGGTTCCAACTTGTTTACCAAGAAAAAACCGTTTTTCATTTTTTGAATGCTAAAGGCATGCGTTTTTCGTGAAGCGGCTACAAGTAGGGTCACCCCAAACGGCGCAATTCCATGTCTATCTCAAAGTAGACCCTATTTTACGGACAGTCGCCAAAAAGCATGCATTTCCGACCCTCGTAGCTACTCCCGGCAATTCAGACCACCTTCGGCCGATTCAGCTAGAACCGGCTGGAATTTGAACTGCGGGTCCTCCATAGCTTGCCCGTTATTTTTGCCAAAAATGCTTTTTAGCTTCACAGGTGGGAATTTCATCGCAGAATCGACAACAGATTGGCACGCCTCAAACCCTAGCCACGGACGGCGCCGCGACGAAATCGGACGATTTTTGAAAACACCGTAAAAAATTCAAAAAATTCAAAAAAATGGGAGACCTCCGCGTCACATCATCAAATGTGGCCTACCAACTAGCAAAAATACTAAACTTGCAATACGGATGTTTTCTTGAAAAAGTGTTCTCAAAAACGACCTACCATGAACGAAGATTCATGGCTTTCAAGCCAAACTAGCAATGATATGGCCGCATCCGATGAATAGTTTCTGACAATATGCCCAAATTTGGCGCATGCCTCCGTCTTGTGATGGCAAACAATGTTGCCAAAGCGAGGTTCCAACTTGTTTACCAAGAAAAACTGTTTTTCATTTTTTGAATGCTAAAGGCATGTGTTTTTTGTGAAGCGGCTACAAGGAGGGTCACCCCAAACGGCGCCATTCCATGTCTATCTCAAAGTAGACCCTATTTTACGGACGGTCGCCAAAAAGCATGCATTTCCGGCTCTCGTAGCTACTCCCGGCAATTCAGACCACCTTCGGCCGATTCAGCTGGAACCGACTGGAATTTGAACTGCGGGTCCTCCATAGCTTGCCTGTTATTTTTGCCAAAAATGCTTTTTAGCTTCACAGGTAGGCATTTCATCACATAATCGACAACAGATTGGCATGCCTCAAACCCTAGCCACGGACGGCCACCGCGACGAAATCGGCCGGTTTTTGAAAACACCGTAAAAAATCCAAAAAAAATCAAAAAAATGGGAGACCTCCGCGTCACATCATCAAATGTGGCCTACCAACTAGCAAAAATACTAAACTTGCAATACGGATGTTTTCTTTGAGCTACTCGGTATGATTTTAACCATGATTTCTACAAAGTTTACAAAAAAACCCTATTTTTTTCTGCCTCAAAACCTGTAAAAACTGGTGAAAATTTCCCTCCCACCACACCAAAATTTCCCTTCCACCACACCAAAATTTCCCACCACTTCTCTCCCACTACCATGCGGGACCCAGCACCCCTCTCCCACTAAACACGCGGGATCCACTCCCCTCCCCTCCCAAAATTTCCCCTCCCTCTCCCATTCCCCACCCCGCAACCCTAGCGCCGCCCCGCTCCCACTCCCTCCCCTGCTCCGTGTCGCTCCGCCACGCCGCTGCGCCGCCCCTCCCTGCTCCGCGCCGCCCCGCTCCCACTTCGTCCCCTGCTTCGTGCCGCCCTGGCACACCGCTGCACCGCCCCG
>NC_041393.1:742687552-742710341 GCF_002162155.2 Triticum dicoccoides | reverse complement strand
CCGACGACGAATCCACCCATCTCTCTCCCCTTGACGACAGCTACATCGACAGCTACATCGACCACCCGGGCTACGACTACATCCACATCATCAACGATCGACGACGGCGACAGGTACCCCTCTCCTCTCCCCTCTCCCCTCAATATTCTAGGGTTCGGTAGATCCCCCTCCTAGTCGACCTAGGGTTAGGATTCGGTTGATCTAGGGTTAGGATTCGGTCGATCTAGGGTTAGGATTCTGTTGATCTACGAGCTCCTGGTGGTTCTTGTTCATGTTCATCGGACAAGTTGTTCATGTTCATTGAGCTCCTGGTTCTTGTTCTTGTTCATGTCGATCTAGGGTTAGGATTCATTTTCTTGTTGATCTAGGGTTAGGATTCGCGCAGATTCGTTTTCTTGTTCTCCTCCCTCCCTGCTCGAACCCTTCTGATCCAGAACATGTTGGGGAACGTAGTAATTTCAAGAAAACTCCTACACACATGCAAGATCATGGTGATGGCATAGCAACGAGAGGGGAGAGTAATGTCCACGTACCCTCGTAGACCGTAAGCAGAAGCGTTATGACAACGCGGTTGATGTAGTCGTACATCTTCACGATCTGACCGATCCAAGCACCGAACGTACGGCACCTCCGAGTTCAGCACACGTTCAGCTCGATGACGATCCCCGGACTCTGATCCAGCAAAGTGTCGGGGATGAGTTCCGTCAGCACGACGGTGTGGTGACGATGATGATGTTCTACCGGTGCAGGGCTTCGCCTAAACTCCGTGACGATATGACCGAGGTGGAATATGGTGGAGGGGAGCACCGCACACGGCTAAGGAACGATCACGAAGATCAACTTGTGTGTCATGGGGTGCCCCCCTGCCCCCGTATATAAAGGAGCAAGGGGGGAGGAGGCTGGCCCTAGGAGGGGGCGCGCCATGTGTGGAGTCCTACTAGGACTCCCTAGTCCTAGTAGGATTCCACCTCCCTTGTTGGAGTAGGAGAAGGGGAAAGAGGGGGAGAGGAAGAAGGAAAGGGGGGCTGCGCCCCTTGTCCAATTCGGACCAGAGGGGGGGCGCAGGCCTCCTTCCTTTTGGCCTCTCTCCTCTATTCCCGTATGGCCCAATAAGGCCCATATACTCCCCGGCGAATTCCCGAAACTCTCCGGTACTCCGAAAAATACCCGAATCACTCGGAACCTTTCCGAACTCCGAATATAGTCGTCCAATATATCGATCTTTACGTCTCGACCATTTCGAGACTCCTCGTCATGTCCCCAATCTCATCCGGGACTCCGAACTCCTTAAGTACATCAAAACTCATAAACTCATAATATAACTGTCATCGAAACATTAAGCGTGCGGAACCTACGGGTTCGAGAACTATGTAGACATGACCTAGAACTATTCTTGGTAACCAATAGCGGAACCTGGATGCCCATATTGGCTCCTACATATTCTACGAAGATCTTTCTCGGTCAAACCGCATAACAACATACTTTGTTCCCTTTGTCATCGGTATGTTACTTGCCCGAGATTCGATCGTCGGTATCTAATACCTAGTTCAATCTCGTTACCGGCAAGTCTCTTTACTCGTTACGTAATGCATCATTCCGCAACTAACTCATTAGCTACATTGCTTGCAAGCCTTATAGTGATGTGCATTACCGAGAGGGCCCAGAGATACCTCTCCGACAATCGGAGTGACAAAACCTAATCTCAAAATACCCCAACCCAATATGTACCTTTGGAGACACCTGTAGTACTCCTTTATAATCACCCAGTTACGTTGTGACGTTTGGTAGCACCCAAAGTGTTCCTCCGGTAAACGGGAGTTGCATAATCTCATGGTTACAAGAACATGTATAAGTCATGAAGAAAGCAATAGCAATATACTAAAAGATCAAGTGCTAGGCTAATGGAATGGGTCATGTCAATCACATCATTCTCCTAATCATGTGATCCCATTAATCAAATGACAACACATGTCTATGGTTAGGAAACATAACCATCTTTGATTAATGAACTAGTCAAGTAGAGGCATACTAGTGACTATATGTTTGTCTATGTATTCACACATGTATCATGTTTCCGGTTAATACAATTCTAGCATGAATAATAAACATTTATCATGAAATAAGGAAATAAATAATAACTTTATTATTGCCTCTAGGGCATATTTCCTTCAGTCTCCCACTTGCATTAGAGTCAATAATCTAGTTCACATCACCATGTGAGTCAGCACCAATATTCACATCTGTATGTGATTAATACCCATAGTTCACATCGTCATGTGATCAACACCCAAAGGGTTTACTAGAGTCAATAATCTAGTTCACATCGTTATGTGATTAACACCCAAAGAGTACTAAGGTATGATCATGTTTTGCTCGTGAGAGAAGTTTAGTCAATGGGTCTGTCATATTATAGAGTCATATGTATTTTGCAAATATTCTATGTATACAATGCTATGCATGGAGCTACTCTAGCTAATTGCTCCCACTTTCAATATGTATCCAGATTGAGACTTAGAGTCATCTGGATCGGTGTAAAAGCTTGCATCGATGTAACTCTTTACGAAGAACTCTTTTATCACCTCCATAATCGAGAAACATCTCCTTAGTCCTCACTAAGGATATTCTTGACCACTGTCCAGTGATCTACTATTAGATCAAAATTGTATTCCTTTGCCAAACTCAGAGCAAGGTATACAATAAGTCTGGTTCACAGCATAGCATACTTTTATAGAACCTGTGACTGATGCATAGGGAATGACTTTCATTCTCTTTCTATTTTTCTGCCGTGGTCGGGTTTTTGAGTCTTACTCAATTTCATACCTTGTAACATAGGCAAGAAACTCTTTTTTTGATTGTTCCATTTTGAACTACTTCAAAATCTTGTCAAGGTATGTACTCATTGAAAAACTTATCAAGCGTCTTGATCTATCTCTATAGATCTTGATGCTCAATGTGTAAGCAGCTTCATCGAGGTCTTTCTTTGAAAAACTCCCTTCAAACACTTCTTTATGCTTTCGAGAAAATTCTACATCATTTCCGATCAACAATATGTCATTCACATATACTTATCAGAAAGGTTGTAGTGCTCCCACTCACTTTCTTGTAAATACAGGCCTTTCCGAAAGTCTGTATAAAACCATATGCTTTAATCAACTCATCAAAGCGTATATTCCAACTTCGAGATGCTTGCACCAGTCCATTGATGGATCGCTGGAGCTTGCACATTTTGTTAGCACCTTTAGGATTAAAAAAACCTTCTGGCTGCATCATATACAACTCTTCTTCCAGAAATCCATTCAAGAATGCAGTTTTGACATCCATTTGCCAAATTTCATAATCATAAAATGCAGCAATTGCTAACATGATTCGGACAGACTTAAGCATCGCTACGGGTGAGAAAGTCTCATCGTAGTCAACCCCTTGAACTTGTCAAAAACCTTTTGCAACAAGTCGAGCTTAGTAGATAGTAACACTACTATCAGTGTCCGTCTTCCTCTTGAAGATCCATTTATTTAACATGGCTTGCTGATCAGAGCAAGTCAATCAAAGTCCATACTTTGTTCTCATACATGGATCATATCTCAGATTTTATGGCCTCAAGCCATTTCGTGGAATCTGGGCTCATCATCGCTTCCTCATAGTTCATAGGTTCATCATGGTCTAGTAACATGACTTCTAGAATAGGATTACCGTACCACATTGGTGCGGATCTTATTCTAGAAGACCTACGAGGTTCGGTAGTAACTTGATCTGAAGCATCATGATCATCATCATTAGTTTCCTCACTAATTGGTGTAGGAATCACAGGAACTGATTTCCGTGATGAACTACTTTCCAATTTGGGAGAAGGTACAATTACCTTATCAAGTTCTACTTTCCTCCCACTCACTTCTTTCGAGAGAAACTCCTTCTCTAGAAAGGATCCATCTTAGCAATGAAACTTGCTTTCAGATCTGTGATAGAAGGTGTACCCAATAGTTACCTTTGGGTATTCTATGAAGACGCACTTCCCCGATTTGGGTTCGAGCTTATCAGGTTGAAACTTTTTCACATAAGCATCGCAGCCCCAAACTTTAAGAAACGACAACTTTGGTTTCTTGCCAAACCACAGTTCATAAGGCGTCGTCGCAATGGATTTCGATGGTGCCCTATTTAAAGTGAATGCAACTGTCTCTAATGCATAATACCAAAACGATAGTGGTAAACTAATAAGAGATATCATAGATTGTACTATATCCAATAAAGTACAGTTATGACGTTCGGACACACCATTAAGCTGTGGTGTTCTAGGTGGCATGAGTTTGTGAAACTATTCCACACTGTTTTAATTGAAGACCAAACTCGTAACTCAAATATTCTCCTCCACGATCAGATCGTAGAAACTTTATTTTCTTGTTACGATGATTCTTCACTTTACTTTTAAATTCTTTGAACTTTTCAAATGTTTCAGACTTGTGTTTCATTAAGTAGATATACTCATATCTGCTCAAATCATATTGTGAAGGTCAGAAAATAACGATACTTGCCACGAGCATCAACACTCATTGGATCGCATACATTGGTATGTATTATTTCCAACAAGTCAGTAGCTCGTTCCATTGTTCCGGAGAAAGGAGTTTTAGTCATCTTGCCCAAAAGGCACCGTTCGCAAAACATCAAATGATTCATAACCAAGTGATTCCAATAATCCATCTTTATGGAGTTTCTTCATGCGTTTTACACCGATATGACCCAAACGGCAGTGCCACAAATAAGTTGCACTATCATTATTAACTTTGCATCTTTTGGCATCAATATTATGAATATGTGTATCACTACGATCGAGATCCAACAAACTATTTTCATTGGGTGTATGACCATCGAAGGCTTTATTCATGTAAACAGAATAACAATTATTCTCTGACTTTAAATGAATAATCGTATTGCAATAAACATGATCAAATCATATTCATGCTCAACGTAAACGCCAAATAACATTTGTTTAGGTTCAACACTAATCCCGAAAGTATAGGAAGTGTGTGATGATGATCATATCAATCTTGGAACCACTTCCAACACTCATCGTCACGTCCCCTTCAACTAGTCTCTTGTTTATTCTGTAACTCCTGTTTCGAGTTACTAATATTTAGCAACCGAACAAGTATCAAATATTCAGGGGCTACTATAAACACTAGCAAAGTACACATCAATAACATGTATATCAAATATACCCTTGTTCACTTTGCCATCCTTCTTATCCACCAAATATTCAGGGTATTTCCGTTTCCAGTGACCATTTCCTTTGCTGTATAAGCACTCAGTTTCAGGCTTTGGTTCAGCTTTGGGCTTCTTCATGGGAGTGACACCTTGCTTGTCATTCTAGTTGAAGTTCCCTTTCTTTCCCTTTGCCCTTTTCTTGAAACTAGTGGTCTTGTAAATCATCAACACTTGATGCTCTTGATTTCTACCTTTGTCGATTTCAACATCACGAAGAGCTCGGGAATCGTTTTCATCATCCCTTGCATACTATAGTTCATCACAAAGTTCTACTAACTTGGTGATGGTGACTAGAGAACTCTATCAATCACTATCTTATCTAGAAGATTAACTCCCACTTGATTCAAGCGATTGTAGTACCCAGACAATCTGAGCACATGCTCACTAGTTGAGCGATTCTCCTCCATCTTTTAGCCATAGAACTTGTTGGAGACTTCATATCTCTCAACTCGGGTATTTGCTGGAAATATTAACTTCAATTCCTGGAACATCTCATATGGTCCATGATGTTCAAAACATCTTTGAAGTCCCGATTCTAAGCCGTTAAGCATGGTGCACTAAACTATCAAGTAGTCATCATATTGAGCTAGCCAAACATTCATAACGTCTGCATCTGCTCCTGCAATAGGTCTGTCACCTAGCGGTGCATTAAGGACATAATTCTTCTGTGCAGCAATGAGGATAAACCTCAGATCACGGATCCAATCCGCATCATTGCTACTAACATCTTTCACAATTTTCTCTAGGAACATATCAAAATAAACATATGAAAGCAACAACGCAAGCTATTGATCTACGACATAATTTGTAAAATACTACCAGGACTAAGTTCATGATAAATTTAAGTTCAATTAATCATATTACTTAAGAACTCCCACTCAGACAGACATCTCTCTAGTCATCTAAGTGATCACGTGATCCAAATCAACTAAACCATAACCGATCATCACGTGAGATGGAGTAGTTTTCAATGGAGAACATCATTATGTTGATCATATCTACTATATGATTCACGCTCGATCTTTCGGTCTCCATGTTCCGAGGCCATATCTGCATATGCTAGGCTCGTCAAGTTAAACCTGAGTATTCTGCGTGTGCAAAACTGGCTTGCACCCATTGTAGATGGACGTTGAGCTTATCACACCCGATCATCACGTGGTGTCTGGGCACGACGAACTTTGGCAATGGTGCATACTCAGGGAGAACACTTCTTGATAATTTAGTGAGAGATCATCTTAAAATGCTACCGTCAATCAAAGCAAGATAAGATGCATAAAGGATAAACATCACATGCAATCAATATAAGTGATATGATATGGGCATCATCATCTTGTGCTTGTGATCTCCATCTCCGAAGCACCGTCATGATCACCATCGTCACCGGTGCGACACCTTGATCTCCATCGTAGCATCATTGTCGTCTCGCCAATCTTATGCTTCTACGACTATCGCTACCGCTTAGTGATAAAGTAAAGCATTACAGGGCGATTGCATTGCATACAATAAAGCGACAACCATATGGCTCCTGCCAGTTGCCGATAACTTCGGTTACAAAACATGATCATCTCATACAATTAAATATAGCATCAAGTCTTGACCATATCACATCACAACATGCCCTGCAAAAACAAGTTAGACGTCCTCTACTTTGTTGTTGCAAATTTTACGTGGCTGCTACGGGCTTAGCAAGAACCGTTCTTACCTACGCATCAAAACCACAACGATAGTTTGTCAAGTTGGTGTTGTTTTAACCTTCGCAAGGACCGGGCGTAGCCACACTCGGTTCAACTAAAGTTGGAGAAACTGACACCCGCCAGCCACCTGTGTGCAAAGCACGTCGGTAGAACCAGTCTCGCGTAAGCGTACGCGTAATGTCGGTCCGGACCGCTTCATCCAACAATACCGCTGAACCAAAGTATGACATGCTGGTAAGCAGTATGACTTATATCGCCCACAACTCACTTGTGTTCTACTTGTGCATATACCATCAACGCATAAAACCTAGGCTCGGATGCCACTGTTGGGGAACGTAGTAATTTCAAAAAAAATCCTACACACACGCAAGATCATGGTCATGGCATAGCAACGAGAGGGGAGAGTAATGTCCACGTACCCTCATAGACCGTAAGCGGAAGCGTTCTGGCAATGCGGTTGATGTAGTCGTACGTCTTCACGATCCGACCGATCCAAGCACCGAACGTACGGCACCTCCGAGTTCAGCACACGTTCAGC
Source organism: Triticum dicoccoides (assembly GCF_002162155.2). Lineage (NCBI taxonomy): Eukaryota > Viridiplantae > Streptophyta > Magnoliopsida > Poales > Poaceae > Triticum > Triticum dicoccoides. Next base: position 742,702,853 of record NC_041393.1, on the reverse strand, counting down.
TCGATGACGATCCCCGGACTCCGATCCAGAAAAGTGTCGGGGATGAGTTCCGTCAGCACTACGATGGCGTGGTGACGATGATGATGTTCTACCGGCGCATGGCTTCACCTAAACTCCGCGACGATATGACCGAGGTGGAATATGGTGGAGGGGAGCACCGCACACGGCTAAGGAACGATCACGAAGATCAACTTGTGTGTCATGGGGTGCCCCCCTGCCCCCGTATATAAAGGAGCAAGGGGGGAGGAGGCCGACCCTAGGAGGGGGCGCGCCAAATGTGGAGTCCTACTAGGACTCCCTAGTCCTAGTAGGATTCCACCTCCCTTGTTGGAGTAGGAGAAGGGGAAAGAGGGGGAGAGGAAGAAGGAAAGGGGGGTTGCGCCCCTTGTCCAATTCGGACCAGAGGGGGGGTGCAGGCCTCCTTCCTTTTGGCCTCTCTCCTCTATTCCCGTATGGCCCAATAAGGCCCATATACTCCCCGGCGAATTCCCGTAACTCTCCGGTACTCCGAAAAATACCCGAATCACTCGGAACCTTTCCGAACTTCGAATATAGTCGTCCAATATATCGATCTTTACGTCTCGACCATTTCGAGACTCCTCGTCATGTCCCCAATCTCATCCGGGACTCCGAACTGCTTCGGTACATCAAAACTCATAAACTCATAATATAACTGTCATCGAAACCTTAAGCGTGCGGACCCTATGGGTTCGAGAACTATGTAGACATGACCTAGAACTATTCTTGGTCAATAACCAATAGTGGAACCTGGATGCCCATATTGGCTCCTACATATTCTACGAAGATCTTTATCGGTCAAACCGCATAACAACATACTTTGTTCCCTTTGTCATCGGTATGTTACTTGCCCGAGATTCGATCGTCGGTATCTAATACCTAGTTCAATCTCGTTACCGGCAAGTCTCTTTACTCGTTACGTAATGCATCATTCCGCAACTAACTCATTAGCTACATTGCTTGCAAGGCTTAGAGTGATGTGCATTACCAAGAGGGCCCAGAGATACCTCTCCGACAATCGGAGTGACAAAACCTAATCTCGAAATACGCCAACCCAACATGTACCTTTGGAGACACCTGTAGTACTCCTTTATAATCACCCAGTTACGTTGTGACGTTTGGTAGCACCCAAAGTGTTCCTCCGGTAAACGAGAGTTGCATAATCTCATAGTTACAGGAACATGTATAAGTCATGAAGAAAGCAATAGCAATATACTAAACGATCAAGTGCTAGGCTAACGGAATGGGTCATGTCAATCACATCATTCTCCTAATGATGTGATCCCATTAATCAAATGACAACACATGTCTATGGTTAGGAAACATAACCATCTTTGATTAATGAGCTAGTCAAGTAGAGGCATACTAGTGACTATATGTTTGTCTATGTATTCACACATGTATCATGTTTCCGGTTAATACAATTCTAGCATGAATAATAAACATTTATCATGAAATAAGGAAATAAATAATAACTTTATTATTGCCTCTAGGGCATATTTCCTTCCGAACATGCTCGCCAGATTCACTCATGGTGCTTGGCTTGGGTCACAGTTGGTTATGTTGCATGCGTGTCCTTGCGCACTTGTAGTGCTGGTGGTTTAAGGCACTGAGAATTGGAAGCAGGCTCTTAGTTTGATATGATCTCATCCAGTAGTTCTTAGTTTAATCTGATCATTTGTGGCAATGTAGAATTGGAAGCAGACGCTTATGGCAACTGATTGAGTGGAGTATCCTTCTCAGCCAAGCACAAATCTGCTTGTTTTTAAATGCCCAATTGACAGTAATTGCACGTCCTGCAAGACATTGCTTTTTTATGCTTATTATTATTACTGTTTAAAAGGTTGCACCGTTTATCAGATATATTGTTTATTTGTTTGGATCTTTCATGTCATAATCTTAAAAAAATGCTTGTTTGATACTCCTGGAGCTCCTGGTGGTTTGTTTGATCCTCCTCATGGTTTAGGGTTCATGTTGATGGAGTGGAAGTGCATGATTTTAGGGGATGGGGATGGATGAGGAAGTGGATGAGGTTTGAGGAAGACCTCCCTCTGGTTCATGTAGCTTGTGTACGATTTAGTTACTTAGCTTGTATCAGTAGCACTTGGAGAAGGTGCCCCTCAGGGCCTCTCATGCTGCCCATTCTTGTTGTTTTGAGGTTATGGGTGCGTTTGTTGTGCGTTTGGTTATATTGTGCTTGTGCGTTGGTCTGGTTCGTGGCGTGTTTACCTCTCTTGTGAGCGGGGCGCTGTGTCACTGATGTTTCTGAACCTGATGTTCATGTCGTATCTCTTTGATGAGATGTATGGCCAAGTGAATGTTGTCATGATGTAAGCCGCATACAGTAAGTAGACGGTGCTGTGTTCAGTCACCAAGCTATAGTGGAATTACATGATTCAGATGAGCATTTCTTTATCAGCATAGAGGCCATCCCGTGTGGCCATCTCGCCTTTTTTGTTGTTGTTGCAAAGACCGGGAACTTTATTGAGCAGTTGAGAATAATTTTTTTCATCTGCTTTTGTACTTCTGCAAGTACTGTTGTTTCATGCTTTACTAGTGGAAACATCTAGTTGTTTTGAAGGTCCTCATGATATACTCGTCTAGCTTGCTGTCTGACTGTCTAAGCATGTGTACATGACACCAATTCACTAGTTCATGTTGCTTGCTTGCTAACATACATGTTGCTTGCAAGCATACATGCTTAATTAGGGTTTCCATCAGCAGTACTTGCTTGTATCAATAGCACATGGAGAAGAAGCTACTTTCTTGCTTATTAAGGGTTTGTATCAATAGTATTTGCTTGCTTCTTTTCAATTTCCTTCATTTCTTGCTTGTTTCTATCAGTAGCACTTTGCTTGCTTACTTGTTTAGTGTACATATATTTCCACTGTACATGCATGCTTGTTTAGTGCACTTACATGTTTGCTTAATTAATAACAGTACATCAGCGTATGTGCATGATGGTCCAAATGCTTTCCTTTATTGATACAAGTGCATCATTTTACTTTACCCATGTTGTATCTGATTGTTGTTTATTCTATTTTGCAAGCACCACCTCAAGATCATCCATGGCAACGATGACAAGGTCAAACGTGAGGCCAACCGTTGGTATGCAACTTGCTCCTTGTGGTTATACTGTCAGTTTCATAAAATTTGTGTCTTAATATGCTAAGTGAAATGTATTGCTGCAATCTGAATAAGTTGGCTTAATTGTGCCTGTGTGATGTTAGTCTTCCTTACCTGAATAACTAGGATTAAATGATAATAAAATTTCATAAGATATGTTTGGTTGTCTGTCCATGCATTCCAAACATTCACCTAATAGTTACGTTTCCTTTATCATGCAAAGAAGAGCCTCTCACCGAGTACGAGAAGGTTAGGGCTAGAAATATCATGAGGAACAATCGGATGTTCCAGTCCCTTGGCATCGGTGCAATAGCGTCGATGATTAGGAAAACAAATGGTGTACAAGAAGGTAGAAGTGATGAGGTTCAAGAAGGTAGTGGAGTTATCAATGATGACCCAGAGTACAATCCTAAGGAGGATGAAGTTATTGATGGAGAGGAAGTGGATGATGTTGTAGTGAGCAAGACTATTAAGGTGCAAACTCTGTCTTGCTTGGAGGGCTGGGGTTCTTTTATGCTATGTTGTTCCTTGTGCTCACACATTTCTCTTGTGATCTAATGCTTTTTTCCGTGCTGTTTATACGAGGCACTAAAGGAATCTAGGACGAAGAGGCCTGGTGTTAAGAAGGCAGTCAGCAAGAAGAAGAAGAGCTCAGAAACATCTGTTGCAATGCCTCCAGGAAGGGTGATGGCCCCAGCTCCAGGACAAAAAAAGAGGATCCTGGAACCTGATGAACCTGCCCTTGATAGAGTCACAAGGCAGAAAGCAAAGATGGCGACTGGGACGGACCATCAGGAAAGTCTGCTGCGCATGGACTCTGAGACCTCGGTGCAAATGGGTGATGAGTTGCCGCCCATGGATGAAGGAACCACTCTCAGCATGGATGGAAGTGGCACTGTCTTCCTAGATGAAGGAGGAACCATCTGCATTGATGAAGCAGGCACTGTCCACACAGACCTCAACCCTGTTGCACCTTCTATTGACAGGAATGATGTCATCAATGAAGAAGAATAGCAGCTTGTGCTTCAATCAGGCAAGTTGACCTTTGCGATGCTATCTTTTACTAGTGCATTTTCCAAATGGAATGATCATGTATGCTTTTGTCGATTCCTGCATTTGTCGATTTCTATTCTAATTTATGAGTTCAATTTCATTTTCAGATGCAATGACTACCAAGACTAGACTTAGAAAGGGCAAAGGGCTAGAGAGGATCACCAAGTCGCTTGGTAGCAAGGTGCCTATCCAAATTGCCAAAGGGATGAAGCGTCCAGAGAAGCCTCTGCAGTCAGCAAAGCTTGCTTCTGAGTGTGGACTCGTTGCGAGAAACCATCTTCCGGTTCTTCCTCACTTCAAGCTATACAAAAAAATTCTAGTCTATTGGAGAACTACATTGGGAAAGTTGTTGTAAGCTACTTGTTTCATAGTTAATGTGCTATCTATTTTCTGTTACACCTATGCATGATCACTAATATTGTTCCTACCTTGTTTGTTGTCTTGGTAGGCAAATTTTGAGATGAACACGGACTCGGGAGACCATCAAGGCAGCGTGCAAAGATATTCTGCAGAAAAATTCAAAGAACAGACGCCATCAGATGAAGAAGAAGTATTTTGATACCGTAGCCGCAAATAAAGTCAGCATCAAGTCTCCGGTACCTGATCTGATGGATGGTGAATGGCAAGCTCTAGTGGAGATGTGGTCTACCCCAAGACACAAGGTTTGTCTCTGCTTTGTTTGATGCTTTATGTTCTACACATGATATGCTAGTGCTAGATCATGCTGACAGTATGTTTTTTTGTAGGAAACATGTGTGTCGAACAAGATGAATCGAGAAAAAGTCGTGTACAATCAGAGAACTGGTTCCAGGCACTGCACAACATACATTTTTGCCACTGTGAGAACTTTTCTCTAGAGACCTTACCATTTGATCCTCGTTGGGTAGCATTTCTGATTCTTGCTGAATAACATTTTGATTTTTGTTGAAAAACATTTCAGAAAGAAGAGCGTAAGGGTGAGGAGCTATCTGCTATTGACTTGTTTAAGGCCACCCACAACAGCAAGAAGCACGGGTTTTCGGAGCCAGTCAAGACTGCTATAGTAAGTCACTCCATGCTTTGTCCATGCCTTGTTTGATTCATGCCAGCTTTGATGCCAGCTTTGTCCATGCCAGCTTTGATGCTTTGATGATTTGATGTTGTTTGATTCGGAGCCAGTTCCATGCTTTGATGTTGTTTGATAGTTCCATCCTTATAGTTCCATGCTAGGCTTAACGAAGATATTAGAACAGCTTAATGAAGATAGTTCCATGTTGTGTTCCATGCTTTGATGCTATTTGTTGCATTTTTTATGAAATGATGAAATTTGATCTGAATGTTAGTCAGGAAGCCATCTTATATAGAACCACCATTCTAGGCTTAATGAAGCGATCATATTGTTCCAATTGCATGTCTCCAGGTCACTAGTCATCATCTTCTTTTATAGATTTTGTGTGCTGGTTTGGTTACTTCAAATAATCCATTTGTGTGTTGGCTTGGTTTCTCCACTAATGCCTATCATTTTCCTCCATATGCTAGCTTGAGATGGAAGAAATGAAGGACACGCCGGTACCAGAAGGTGAAGAGCCAAAGTCTACTGTTCAAATTGTCGAAGAAGTGTTCTTGAAATCTGTCAAGCAAAGCACATTCCTCACGAATGTTGGGCTCCAGTCATCTAGGAACAACTCCCGCAAAGCAACTGCTGAAGTATTTGCTCATGTTCGTGACCTTGAGCAGAAGCTGGAGAGGTCCGAGCTTCAAGCTGACCTGGTGCAAGAAGAATTGGCAGCAATCAAGATGAAGGCGGAAGAATCTGAATCTGCACGCGACAAGGAACTTGAGCTGCTGCGCAAGAAGTCTCAAGAACAGGAAGAGAAGTTAGCCCACTTGATGGCTCTCTTTGGAGTTAAGGTAGTTTGATGGTTGTGCGGTGAACCTCTTTGTCTTTGAGCTAAGGTAGTTGTTGCATTTTGAACCTGTGATGGCTGAGCTGAGAGCATTTTGTTGCATTTTGTGAACCTGTGAAGTTATGTGATCTTGTGAACCTGTGAAGTTATGTGAAGTTATGGATCACTTGTGGAGTTATTGTTTATTTTCTGTGAAGTTATGTGGATCACTTGTGCACGTGGGCTTGTGGATCACTTGTGCACCTGGGCCTTTCTGTTTATAGTTATGCAAAATGAGAACTTGGGCTCTAAAAAGGCCAAGGCCCAAACAAGAATTAGACCAAAAGGCTTGGGCCTAAAAAAAGAATTGACTGTAAGAAAAAAAATTATAAAAGGCTGCATAGCAGAAAATAAAAAGTCCAAGGCCCAAATTCGAACTAGACGAAAAAGGCTGTGGCCCAAAACAATAGTGGACTATAAAAAAATTCATCAGAAAAAGGCTCCATGTCCAGAAAATAAAAGGCCAAATTATTGGGCCAGGCCCATACACATAAGCAACATAAACAGAGAGAAAAAATTAAACGGGCCGAATTATTGGGCTTGGCCCATGTAGACGGCTGAAATGGACCGGGCTGATTCTATTTTACGACCTTTTCATTTGGTCGTAATTCTGCCATGTCAGCTTGCCACGGTGGATTTGACGTGGTGTGGTCGGATTGCTAGTGACCAAAATAATTGGTCATAAAATCTACGACCTTTTTTTGGTCATAAACGTCTACGACCAATCCAGAAGAAAGGTCGCTATAGTCAGTTAACGACAGCCAGCTTTTGACCTTATGTTTTTGGTCACAAAAAGGTCACAAATTGAAAACAGTGACCATTTAGTGACCAATAGTGGTGGTCACAAGTTGACATATTTCTTGTAGTGTGAGTTCGCAATAGATCGTGTGCCCGGAACCACACCCATACACAAGAAAGATTATCGAATGCCGTCATCCGAATTAGTGGAGTTAAAGAAACAGCTTGATGAAATGCTCCAAAAAGGGTATATCCGCCCCAGTTCCTCACCATGGGGATCACCTGCTATTTTTGTGGACAAGAAAGATGGCAACCTCCGAATGTGTGTGGACTACCGACAGTTGAACAATGTCACTATCAAAAACAAATACCCCCTACCAAGAATTCATGATTTGTTTGATCAGCTCAGTGGAGCCAAGGTGTTCTCAAAGATTGATTTGCGGACTGGATATTATCAGCTCAAACTTAAAAAGGAGGATATTCCCAAGACCGCATTCACCACTCGTTACGGTCTCTATGAATATACAGTCATGTCTTTCGGCCTCACCAACGCCCCCGCCTTCTTCATGCACATGATGAATAAAGTATTCATGGACTTCCTCGATAAGTTCGTGGTTATCTTCATCGATGATATACTTATTTACTCAAGAAGTGAATAAGAGCATAAGGAACACCTCCGAGTAGTGTTGCAACGACTTTGTGAGCATCAGTTATACGCCAAATTCAGTAAATGTGAGTTTTGGCTCAAGCAAGTTGGATTCCTCGGGCATGTGCTTCCGCTGAGGGTATAGCCGTGGACCCAAGCAAGGTAAAAGATGTGCTCGACTGGTTGCCACCCGCCACCGTATCTCAGGTCCGGAGTTTTCTTGGACTAGTCGGATACTACCGCCGCTTCATTGAAGGGTTCTCCAAAATTGCTAAACCCATGACAGAGCTGCTCAAAAAGGATAAGAAGTTTGAGTGGACTACGGACTGTGAGAAAAGTTTCACTGAATTAAAGAAATACTTGACAACTGCACCAGTATTAACACTTCCAGATATCTACCGCAGCTCTGATGTGTACTGCGACGCTTCCAGGCAAGGACTGGGATGCATACTTATGGAAGATGGCAAGGTAGTAGCCTATGCCTCACGGCAACTATGACCCCACGAAGGAAATTACCCCACTCATGATTTGGAAATGGCCGCGGTAGTTCATGCTTTAAAAATTTGGAGACACTACCTCATCGGAAAAAGGTGCCAAATTTTTACCGATCATAAAAGCCTCAAATATATATTTACTCAGCCGGATTTAAATCTCCGTCAACGAAGATGGCTTGAGTTAGTCAAGGATTATGACCTTGGAATAAATTACCATCCGGGTAAGGCCAACGTGGTCGCTGATGCACTCAGTCGAAAGCCCGTCAGTTTAAATGTCATATTGGAAACTTTGCCTCCCAAACTTGAAGAAGAGATTGCTCAGCTCAACCTGGTCATAGTTGAGGCTGGCCTTGCCAATATTCTGAGGGTTACCCCTACTCTTGAGGAAGAAATCTGCAAAGCCCAGCCAGGCGATGCCGATCTACAGAAACGTATCAAGTTTTCTGATTTCTCGAAGGATCAGTGCGGTACCCTCTGATTCAGGGGAAGGATTTGTGTGCCTAATCAAGCAGATCTAAAGCAGAAGATTCTGTCAGAAGCCCATGAATCCTCGTATCCAATCCACCCTGGAGGTACAAAAATGTACGAAGACCTTCGACAAATATTCTGGTGGGATGGAATGAAGAAAGACATTGCTTATTTTGTGGCCTGTTGCGACATATGCAACAAAGTAAAGGCAGAACATCAGAAGCCAGCCGGACTTCTCCAACCGCTGCCAGTGTCACAATGGAAATGGGACGATGTCTGTATGGATTTCATCACAGGACTACCTAAGACCCGATGGGGCAATAATGTGATCTGGGTCATAGTGGATACATTAACCAAGGTGGCCCACTTCCTCCCAATCAGAACCTCATACCGAACAAATGAGCTTGCACGGCTGTACATATCCAGAATAGTCAGTATGCATGGAGTTCCCCGAACCATCACTTCTGACCGAGGTTCGCTTTTCACCTCCGCTTTTTGGTCCCGTCTCCATCAGGCCCTCGGGACAGAATTGAAATACAGTACTGCTTATCATCCTCAGACAGATGGACAGACAGAACGGGTAAATCAAATACTCGAAGATATGCTCCGAGCCTGCGCTTTGGCCCAAGGCCGACAACGGGAAGATTGCTTGCTGTACACCGAGTTCTCGTATAACAATGGCTTCCAGACTAGTTTAAAGATGTCACCATATGAAGCTTTGTATGGCCGTAAGTGACGCACTCCATTAAATTGGTCTCAAACCGAGGATAGCCGTATTTTCAGAACGGACCTCATGCTGGAAGCCGAAAAGCAAGTCAAGGAGATCCGAGACAGATTGCAATTGGCCAAATCGTGACAGAAAAGTTATTACGATGCAAAGCACCGACAGATCAACTTTACACCCGAAGAACATGTCTATCTTCGAGTCACGCCTATGAAAGGAATCAAGAGGTTTCAAACCCGTGGAAAATTGGCACCCAGATTTATTTGTCCATTTCCCGTTATGACACGAGTAGGTGTTGTGGCATATCAGTTGGAGTTGCCCCCTGAGCTGTCAGGCGTGCACAACATGTTCCACGTTTCACAATTGCGATGGTGCATATCACCACCCGAGAAAAAGACTGATTTGACAGAGATAGAGCTGGCAAAGGACTTAACCTATGAAGAGAGGCCAGTAAATTTTTTGGATCAAATGGAAAGAGTCACTTGCAGTAAAGCACGAATGTTTTACAAGGTCCAATGGAAGCATCATACCGAGTCAGAATCAACCTCGGAATTAGAAGAATTTCTAAGGGCATGTTATCCAGAATGGTTTTCCCAAGCAACCGAATCTCGAGAACGAGATTCATTCTAAGTGGGGGAGGTTTGTGACAGCTTGGTTTTTGCCCTCCTTTCTTTTGCTTGATTTTCAGTTGAGTTGGTTTTGAATTTGGAGTTTTGAATCATTTCATTTGGACTTAACCACTTGGGTACCCTTTGATTTTCACCCAAGTGTTCCCTCTCCTCCTCAAAACCATCATTTCATCTCTGGTTCAACCAAAACATTGCTTGGAATGTTTTTCTTAAATGAAAATATTCATTTTACCATCCCAAAACCCTAGCTAGCCCTTTGAGCTCCAAAGCAACCCTAATTTTTCTTTCCCCAAAAATCCTGAGAAAAATCCCAATTATTCTTTGGACCCTAGGGCACCTTTCTGAGAAAAAATATTTCACATCTCTTTGGAATATTTTGTCTATAGAAAATAAAGTCATTTCTGGACTGAAATGGTAGTTTCTACAGCAACTACCTTTTTACTAGCTCCATTGTAGCTGGTTTTTCCTGTGCCTATTTACCTTAGTAAGTGTAAGTAAAATCCCAAAGCTTAGCCCTTAACTCCCAGTGGTTTGACCACAGTAACTCTCCAAAGTTACTCTCCAGACACTTGTCAGCAGTACAATTTCATTTCTACTGCGTCTGGATCCAAACCAAACTGTGGTAAGACTTCAATCTACTAAGCACTACATGCCAGACATCTTGGTTAGCGCTTAGGGTGGCCTGATGTCACGGTTCACGCGGTGACCGCGTTCGTCCGGGCGTGCTGGCATGCAAAATGCATGCTCTGCGCGCCACCAGACACTCTGTTGAGCGCGTGCTTGCTGCCCTGCCGGCCAAAGTATGCCACGCCTCGCCACCATCCTCGTCTCCACCTCCTTAACTCCCCCCTGGCTATCACATCCCTAGTTCTGGTCTGCTCTGGGTTAGCTAGTCTTGTGTTGCATCAGGTTTAAATTTCTCTTAAACCTGAAATGGGGATCAACAAACCCCAACACCCCCCCTGAAAATACAAGGTTCAACTGAAAAACATTTCAACGAACCCAAAATGCCCTTCACAAAAGTTCATCATTTTTGAATTGGTCTAGAACCTCTCCCAAAAATGGTGCACATTTTTCTAGGCCATTCTGGATTTTTGAATTAAATCATATGCTATTTGCGATTGGGCATTTAACTGCTATATATTATTTTAATTGATCAATTAATTCTGAACTTAAGTGTCGGCTGTTAGGAATAATCCTAACAGAGCCCACAACTATTTTCAGGATTTTTGGAAATGTTTTGGTATTTTTAATAAAGCTCAGAAGTTACGGAAAAATAGAAAACATAATTTAATTAGAGAGAGAGAGAGAGGAAGGCCACGGGCCACTTACCTGGCTGGGCCGGCCCACCTGGCTCGTGCCAGTCATCACCTACCTCTGCCAGTAGGCAGAGGAGGGAGACAGCGCATGCACACGCGAGGCGCCACGCCTGCTCCCTGCTCGCCTGCCTCATCGAGGCGCCTCGAAGCCCCTCCTCGGCGCCGCTCTGGACCCCCTGACCTCCTCACTCTCCCCCTTCATCTCTCCCTCGCTTCTCCCTGTCGCACACCCGAGCGCCACCGTCGCCAGCGCACGCTGCTGCCGCGCCCCGAGCCACCTCCTCGCCTCCCCGACGCATCCATCGGCCTCGCCACCGTCGTCTACGCCTTCTGCACTGATCCAAGCAACGCCGGAATCCCCGAATCACCGTCCCCGCCGTCTTCTTCAACCTCGGTCCGCCGAGATCGCCATCGCCGCCCCGCTTGCTCCGGACCATCTTCGAGCTCGCCGACCTCCTCGTCTGACTCGCTGTGAGCCTCTGACCCCGTCCATCCCTCTCTTCTTCCTCATAGCCGTCGTAGCCACCGGACCGCCTACGCCCGAACCCGCCGCCGCCCGCGCTCGTCGCTGGTGATGCTCCGGTGACCATTTGGTCCCGAGCATGCACCCATCATACTCACCGGACCCAGTAGACGCCGTAGGTGCTAAACGCACATCGCCACGGCCACCGCAACCGCGTCCCCACTCGTTGCCGACTCCGGACGCCGCAAACCTCGTCGCCGGTGCTTCTCCCGGCCACCCCAGCTCCGCCACCGTCACCGTTGGATGCCCCACTCCGCCCTCTTCCCGTAGTTGCTCTCTGCGCGCCAAAAGGGCCCCTGTAGGTGGATTGACCGGTTTGACCGGCGAGGTTGACCCCTTCTTGACCAGGTTTGACCGCCTGAGTCACTGACGTGTGGGGGCCACCTTGCTAACTAATCTGTTTTAGTGCTAATTAACCTAAGTTAGTTAGTTAGACACTGACACGTGGGCCAGGCTGTCAGGACCCCGACTCGATGTCACATCGATCTAGCCGGTAACACCTCATATCACTTTGCGGCCTCACGCACGGTATCCCCACGGGTGTCGTCTTACCTTTTTCCCGGGACCGTTTGCGCCTTTTGGCTCACGTATATGATAGTGTCGCTAGCATCCATATGATAAGGAGCCCGGGCTGACATGACTAGTCGTAAACCCAAAGTGGCACAGACTTACAGGGACAGGCATCCATGACCCAGCTTCGAACGTGTCGGTCATCAGCAAGTGGGTCCGGGCTGTAGCACTGGGCTAGCAGGACTCCGGTAAACCGGGCTGTAGCGGGCTAACAGGACTCCGGTACTCAAAGCGTGACATTTCCCCGAAGGGACAGACACAGGAACGAAGAAGGACACATGCCGGCCAGCCTAAGTGTTCCAGAGCAGTAGCAAGCTACCATGGCTCAGCGGTAACACTAGGAGACATTTCCCGGTAAGAGAGGCTACTAAAGATAAACAACTAGATAGTCAGATCCCACACATAGCACTACACATTACACGTACGCATAACATGCAGGTATGTGCTGTACAACATGGCATCACAGCATAACTCAACAATTATATAGATAAAGGCTCAGAAGAGCCACCATAGCAATTATTGCAAACAGGGGTCACAAGACCCGTCATACAGAGCATACAAGCAACAAGCGGAAGCATTACATGTCTGGGTACAGACATCTATAAATGAAAAAGGCTGAAGAGCCTGACTATCTACAACATCCGACCAAGATCGTAGCTGAGGTACTAGCTACTAGTCGAAGTCCACGAGAACACTAGTAAGACCGAAGTCTCCGCTGCAAAAACATAAATAAAGCAACATGAGTACAAAGGTACTCAGCAAGACTTACATCAGATCCTATCATACATGCACTGTATCAAGAGGGTAATGTGGGGTTTAGTTGCAGCAAGCCAGCTTTGACTCTGTGGCTATCCTGTTCTACGACTACCAGAAACTCTGGAGGTGAAACAACGAACACGAGTCCACTAATCACCACACAATACACTACTATGGATTCATTCCCGTCTCCCTACGAGAAGGCCATCCATAGCACTCACACTTGTCTCGAGCATTTTAGAGTATCAACTTCAAGTTGTCTATGTACCATGTAAGCATCCAAGAAGTCCATAACCGCGGACCCGGCTATTCGAATAGATCATGTTAACCCTGCAGGGGTGTACTTCTCACACACGCTCTCGCCACTTACCGCCATGTACACGTCATGTATCTCGGCAACCTTCAAGCGGAAGCCTGGCGAGGGTGTCGGCCACGACCTGACTAACCACACAAGATTCTAGTCCAGGTTTATCGCCTATTCGGGTTCCATCCGCAAGGAGATCCGGCCGGGGTGTCGCTCACGGCCCCAAACGATGTGAGCAGGGTTCCCGAGCCCACCAACCGGGTGCCACTCGGTACACCGTGCCACGTGTGCCTAGTCTGTCCCAAGCCCACCCTGCCGGGTGCCACTTGGTAGAAAAATAGCACTACCTACAAACACCAGAAACTAGTTGCGACTCCTGGACAGAGATCAAGTTGGTTAATAAGTCGAGAGGGGTCGAGTTACCGGAACCCAATGTGTGGTAGTATCGAGTCATTGGACAACATACACAGAACTCAGTGCTTAAGGACGGTTCCAGTGAAACAACCCACCATGTACTCCTACATGGCCTCTCACCGCTACCTTTACCAAATCGTGTTCACACACTTCACTCTCAGCAATAGAACATATCGTGACACTCCAATTCATTCCCAATGAACCAGACCTGACACACTCTAAGCAATAGCAGGCATGGCATGGTAGGAACACATCAGTGGCTTCAATCAACTCCTACACATGCTAGTGGGTTTCAACTATTTACTGTGGCAATGACAGGTCATGCAGAGGAATGGTTCAACTACCGCAGCACAAAGTAGCAGATGAATCGTTGTTGTCCTAATGCAATAACTGAGAGCAGGAGCGAGAGAGTAGGGTTTTATCGAAATGAACAAGGGGGTTTGCTTGCCTGGTAAATCAACAAGGGAGGCACCGCTTCACAGACAGGTACTCTGGAACGTCTCCGGAGCAGGACCTATCGAGAAGGAACGGTGCCGGCAATCAATACACAATCATATGCAACAATATGATGCATGAACATGGCATGTAGATGTGATGCTGTGGAGCTAATGCAACTAGTGTTCAATTGGTTTGAAGTCCATTTGAACCAAAGGTTCAAATGCATTTCTAAATTAGGTCTCTTATATATGCCATAATGTGTTTTCCCATATTCAGCATGTATGAGTTGGTTTTTCATGCATGAAACTAATACAGATGGAAAGATTGCATTTTTCTGATAATTTTTCATATATAAATTATTTAAATCTGAGCTACGGTTGAATTGTTATGAATTTTTGAAGTTTAAATTATTTTCTGGATTTTCCTGATTTAATTAATCCAGAAATTATATACTGCGCCAGCATGACGTCAGCATGACGTCAGCGGGTCAACGCGGCTGTACAGGTCAAACCTGACGTGTGGGACCCACACGTCAGTGACAGGGGGGTTAACAGGGTTATTTTAGTTTAATTAAATAGTTAGGGGGGGGCACCGGGCCCACTGTCAGTGTCAGGGGGGGGTTAGTCAACGGTGATTAGCACTAAGCTAATCACCTGACGGGCCGGCCCCACCTGGCAGGGCTCAGGCGACGGAGGCTCGTCGCCGGCGACCTCTGGACGCGGCGGAGTCCGCGCCACAGGCCACGGGGACGGCGTCGGAGAGCACCGGGGCGTAGCCCAGGCTCTCGCGCATCTGATGGAACAGGTGGAAGGAGCGGGGACGGCCGGAGCTCGCCGGAGCGAAGCTCGGGGCGGCGGCCGGAGTTCGGGCGCGAGCGGGTTCGGGCTGCGGGGCACGGGGAGGCCACGTGAGGGGCTCGGCGGCACCCTCGTGGCACCAGGAGCGCGAAGGGGGGCTCGGTTTGAGCGGAGGCAGCCCGAAACGGCGACGGCGACATGGACGGCGGCGAGGGGCTTCGGCCGTGGTGGGGAGCGGCGCTACGGCACGGAAACGGGAGGGAGAAGAGAGGGGAACGGCGGCGGAGCTCACCGCGATCACGCAGAGCAGCACAGCGGGGTCGGGGATGCCCGGTAGCTCCCGAATCACCGGCGAGGGT